>NC_057794.1:147322412-147584611 GCF_018294505.1 Triticum aestivum | reverse complement strand
GGGCCAGTGCTCCTCTGACTGTTGGTCCACCTGTCAGCTGCCGGTGGCCACCAGGGGCAACTCTGGGCTGGCCTACCCGTACCTAAGACAATCTGAGTATGCCCTGAGAAAGAGATATGTGCAGCTCCTATCGAGATTTGTCGGCACATTCGGACGGTGTTGATGGTCTTGTTTTAACCTGTCGAAGTGTCTTGAATTACCGAGATGTCGAGTCTGATCGGAACGTCTTGGGAGGAGGTCTATTCCTTCGTTGACCGTGAGAGCTTGTCATGGGCTAAGTTGGGACTCCCCTGCAGGGATTTGAACTTTCGAAAGCCGTGCCCGTGGTTATGGGCAGATGGGAATTTGTTAATGTCCGGTTGTAGATAACTTGAACCTTAACTTAACTAAAATGAATCAACTGAGTGTGTTACCGTGATGACCTCTTCTCGGCGGAGTCCGGGAAGCGGACACGGTGTTGGAGTAATGTTTGCGCAGGTTGCTCTCTAGTTTTCTCGCTCGCGCTTTGCCTCCACTTCTCGCTCTCTTTTGTGTTTAAGTTAGCCACCATACTTGCTAGTCGCTTGCTGCAGCTCCACATATATTTACCTTGCCTTACCTATAAGCTTAAATAGTCTTGATCGCGAGGGTGTGAGATTGCTGAGTCTCTGTGGCTCACAGATTACTATTACACCAGATGCAGGGCCTAATGATTCCACTCCAGGAGACGCGTTTGAGCTCAAGTGGGAGTTCGACGAAGACTCTCAACTTTACTATGTTTCCTTTCCCGATGATCAGTAGTGGTGCCCAGTTGGGGGTGAACGGGACCGTTGTCGCATGTTGGGTTCTCTTTTATTTTGGCGCCGTAGTCGGGCCATGAGTTTTTGGATGATGTAATGTTATTTATGCACTTGATTGACGTGGCGAGTGTAAGCAAACTATGTTATCTCCCCTTTCATTATTATATTACATGGGATGTTGTGAAGATTGCCTAACTTGCGACATATGCCTTCAATGCGATTATGCCTCTAAGTCGTGCCTCGACACGTGGGAGATATAGTCGCATCGACGATGTTACATCCTTAGCATAACGTTGATTCTTTGATTGTGGGTTATCCAGATCAACAACAGGTTCAATTTCTATATCATTATCATTACTAGGTTGAGCATCATCATGAACATTATCATTAACATTATCAGTAGTTTCAGGTTCATTACCAGATTGTGTTTCAACATCAGAAATAGAAATATCATTTGGATTCTCAGGTGTTTCAGCAATAGGTTCACTAGAAGCATGCAAAGTCCTATCATTTTTCTTTTTCTTCCTTTTAGAAGGACTAGGTGCATCTATATTATTTCTCTAATAATCTTGCTCAATTCTCTTAGGGTGGCCTTCAGGATACAGAGCTTCCTGAGTCATTCTACCAGTTCTAGTAGCCACTCTAACAGCATAATCATTATTCTTACTATTCAATTCATTGAGAAAATCATTTTGAGCCTTAAGTACTTATTCTACTTGGGTGGTAACCATAGAAGCATGTTTACTAATAAGTTTAAGTTCACCTTTGACATTAACCATATAATCACCCAAGTGTTCAAGCATATTTGATTTTTATTTCAATTGTCTACCAAAATAAGCATTAAAATCTTCTTGCTTCACCATAAAATTATCAAACTCATCTAAGCATTGGCTAGCAAACTTAGTAAGAGGGATTTCAGCTTTATCATATCTATAGAGAGAATTTACCTTTACTACCTGTGTCGGGTTATCAAGACCATGTATTTCTTCAATAGGACGTAAATTCTTAACATCTTCAGCTTTAATACCTTTTTCTTTCATAGATTTCTTTGCCTCTTGCATATCTTCAGGACTGAGAAATAGAACACCTCTTTTCTTCGGAGTTGGTTTAGGAATAGGCTCAGGAGCTGGCTCAGGAAGTGTCCAATTATTTTCATTTGTCAACATATTATTCAATAGAATTTCAGCTTCATCCGATGGTCTTTCCCTGAAAACAGAACCAGCACAACTATCCAGGTAATCTCTGGAAGCATCGGTTAGTCCATTATAAAAGAGATCAAGTATTTCATTTTTCTTAAGAGGATGATCAGGCAAAGCATTAAGTAATTGGAGAAGCCTCCCCCAAGCTTGTGGGAGACTCTCTTCTTCAATTTGCACAAAATTATATATATCCCTCAAAGCAGCTTGTTTCTTATGAGCAGGGAAATATTTAGCAGAGAAGTAATAAATCATATCCTGGGGACTACGCACACAACCAGGATCCAGAGAATTAAACCATATCTTAGAATCACCCTTTAATGAGAACGAAAATATTTTAAGGATATAAAGGTAGTGAGATTTCTCATCATTAGTGAACAGGGTGGCTATATCATTTAATTTAGTAAGATGTGCCACAACAGTTTCAGATTTATAGCCATGAAAAGGATCAGATTCAACCTAAGTAATTATATCAGGATCAATAGAGAATTCATAATCCTTATCAGTAACACAGATAGGTGAAGTAGAAAAAGCAGGGTCAGGTTTCATTCTAGCATTAAGAGATTGTTGCTTCCATTTAGCTAATAACCTCTTGAGCTCGTATCTATCTTTGGAAGCTAAAATAGCTATAGCAGCTTCTTTTTCCAAAACATAACCCTCAGGAACAACAGGCGATTCATATTTATTAGGGGGAGAGTCTTCATCATCACTTTCGTCAATATTATCATTTTCAATAATTTCATTCTCTCTAACCCTAGCAAGTTGTTCATCAAGAAATTCACCAAGTGGCACAGTAGTATCAAGCATAGAAGTAGTTTCATCATAAGTATCATGCATAGCAGAAGTGGCATCATCAATAACATGCGACATATCAGAACGAATAGCAGAAGCAGGTTTAGGTGTCGCAAGCTTACTCAAAACAGAAGGTGAATCAAGTGCAGAGCTAGATGGCAGTTCCTTACCTCCCCTGATAGTTGAGGGATAAATCTTGGTTTTTGGATCTCTCAAGTTCTTCATAATGATAAGCAGATATAAATCCCAAGTGACTCAAAGAATAGAGCTATGTTTCCCGGCAATAGGGCTAGAAAATTGTCTTGATAACCCACAAGTATAGGGGATCGCAACAGTTTTTGAGGGTAGAGTATTCAACCCAAATTTATTGATTCGACACAAGGGAGCCAAAGAATATTCTCAAGTATTAGCAGCTGAGTTGTCAATTCAACCACACCTGGAAACTTAATATCTGCAGCAAAGTGTTTACTAGCAAAGTAATATGATAGTAGAAGTAACAGTAGCAAAAGGTAATGATAGCAAAAGTAATGTTTTTGGTATTTTGTAGTGGTTGTAACAATAGCAACGGAAAAGTAAATAAGCAAAGAACAATATATGGGAAGCTCGTAGGCAATGGATCGGTGATAGAGAGTTATGCCGGATGCGGTTCATCATGTAACAGTCATAACATAGGGTGACATAGAACTAGCTCCAATTCATCAATGTAATGTAGGCATGTATTCCGAATATAGTCATACGTGCTTATGGAAAAGAACTTGCATGACATCTTTTACCCTACCCTCCCGTGGCAGCAGGGTCCTAATGGAAACTAAGGGATATTAAGGCCTCCTTTTAATAGAGTACCGGACCAAAGCATTAACACATAGTGAATACATGAACTCCTCAAACTACGGTCATCACCGGGAGTGGTCCCGATTATTGTCACTTCGGGGTTGCCGGATCATAACACATAGTAGGTGACTATGAACTTGCAAGATAGGATCAAGAACTCTCATATATTGATGAAAACATAATAGGTTCAGATCTGAAATCATGGCACTCGGGCCCTAGTGACAAGCATTAAGCATAGCAAAGTCATAGCAACATCAATCTCAGAACATAGTGGATACTAGGGATCAAACCCTGACAAAACTAACTCGATTACATGATAAATCTCATCCAACCCATCACCGTCTAGCAATCCTATGATGGAATTACTCACGCACGGCGGTGAGCATCATGAAATTGGCGATGGAGGATGGTTGATGATGACGACGGTGACGGATTCCCCTCTCAGGAGCCCTGAACGGACTCCAGATCAGCCCTCCCGAGAGAGTTTAGGGCTTAGCGGCGGCTCCGTATCGTAAAACATGATGAATCCTTCTCTCTGATTTTTTTTCTCCCCGAAAGCAAATATATATAGAGTTGGGCTTGAGGTCGGAGGAGATCCAGGGGGCCGACGAGGTAGGGGCGCGCCCAGGGGGGCAGGCGCGCCCCCACCCTCGTGGCTAGGGTGTGGGCCCCCTGGTCTTGATCTTTTGCCAGTATTTTTTATTATTTCCAAAAAGACGCTCTGTGGAGTTTCAGGTCATTCCGAGAACTTTTGTTTCTGCAGATAAGTAACACCATGGCAATTCTGCTGAAAACAGCGCCAGTTCGGGTTAGTTCCATTCAAATCATGCAAGTTGGAGTCCAAAACAAGGGCAAAAGTGTTTGGAAAAGTAGATACGACGGAGACGTATCAGGGCGCTGGAGCTCGAGTGCATGAGAATGGATGGGCAGGGGAAGAAGAAGGCGTGGGTGAAAAAGAGGAGTCCTTGTCCCTTTATAAAGGCAGTAGAAACTGTGCGCCTCCCTACTTGCCCCATAAAATCGCTTATTCCCCAAGCGCCGCGATTGATGGCGCAGTTGGGTTACCCATATCCATATTGATGAGAATGCCGTGATAAGGGGAACACGATCTCTTCTTCAACAAGACGTGTCAATAAAACCGCGTCACAACACGTGTAGTGGCAGGCAGGGAAAATGGTTCGTAATGACCGGGCCACGGCAGGACGTCATGTTATTAAAAGTTGTCAGCAGTTCGGGACCCCCTACCCGAGATCCGCCGGTTTTGACACCGACACTACACCCAGTGGGTGCACTTAGCATGCCCCCATTGGTTCGACTTTTCAATCGGCATGGTCGGTCCAGTCGAAAAAAAGAAGGCAATACTTATTCTCAGACCACCGTCGATTGCCCGCAGTCGACCATGGTCTCGGGGACTACACCCAGTGGGTGCACTCAGCGTGCCCCCACTGGTCCGGATTCCACTCAACACGGCATGTCTAGACCGAGTGGAAGAACATTAAAGAGACATTTTGACAAAGACCCCCGCCGAACCAACCATTCGACGGTGGCCTCAGGGACTACACCCAGTGGGTACACTCTGCGTGCCCCCACTGATTCAAAGATACACTCGACGCAACCTAGTCGACTCAAGTGGAAAAACAACTCAGCAAAAGTTAAAGCACCCAATGGGCGTACAGATGCAAGATGCAAACCCATGACAGATGCACATTAAAGGTTCCATAGCACAGCAGTTTTCGGGTATCATATCCTAATAGAACAAGCGTCAAGGTAAAGGTCAGTCGGAAATCAACTAACCTAGACGTTGGTTCAGAGAGCTGAGCTGGCATCATAAGCAGCTTGACTAGCCTCGCGCACCACCTTCATCTGCTCCATCAGAATGCCTGCCTGGCGTATAGCTTCCTTAGCAGCACTCACCTGGTCCTCCGGGACATAATGGGTGACGAAGAGTGGAGCTTGTCGAATGGTCGAGTCAGCTAGAGGATCTGAAGCATGGAGTTGCACCGACAGAGCAGGGACTTGAGCGGTTGACGCTGAAGGACGATCAGTCGACATCGGGACAGCAAAAGAAATTGAAGCCCGAACTGGGTCTCCAGATTGCTGAGTCACTGGCTCTGGCGCTGGTGTCGACTGAGGTACCTTACTGGTAGGCACCCTCCCGCTCAAAGTTCTGCTCTTCCTTCCTGTGGTCTTCTGGGGCATTTCTTCATCATCATCAAGAAGTTTAATGACATTTTGAGGCGTTGCATAAGACTCGGCCGTTAGAATTCGGCCGACCGACAATTCAAGTGACAAAATGAGAACAAAGTTGTGGAGTCATACCCACTTTGGAAGTGGCCGCGTCTTCAGTATCCTCATCATCTTGATCCCTGTAAATGTCCATGGAAGTCCCAGAGGTAGCAGCACTGAAAGTTTCAAGAACTCACTCGGTCAAGCAAAAGGATGAGTCGAAAGAAGCGTAGAAGTTTCCAAACGACGCGAAAGCGAATAGAGATAACAAAATTCATACGTGGAGGCAATGCGGACGTCCACTTTGATCTTGGGCTAGGCCTTCCGAGTCTTTGTAGGCACAACCTTGGGTTGCTTCAGGGCCTTCTCCGTCGACTCGGGAGTGGATGTCCGAGTACGCTTCAACATATGCACGCTTGGCGCAACCGTTTTGCCACATCCACCTGCTGGATCGTGTGTCTGCTTGGAGCATCTTTCAGAACGAGGCGGTGAGTCGACTTCTTCATCACCGTCTGAATCATCACTGTCATCTTCATGGTCGTCGGGAGACTGCCAGTCACCGCTCTCGTCAGCGCTCTCTGTTCCCTCCTGGACCTGCTCCCTGTTCGGCATTGAGTACAACTTAGTATAAATCTGCAAGGCAAGAAGTTGTTCAGGCGTCAATCATATTCAAGGACAGTCACAAATCAGAATGAAAATACACTCGAAAACAAAGGACGGACCTTGTTTGGTTTGTTTTCAGTGTCGTACGGAGCAACCCTCCTGGACCCCCTAGGGTTGTCCTTGTTTCCAGTGATGCTCCGTAGCCACTGCTCCACTGTCTCCTCGGTGACTTCCTCTGGGTCGACCCGAGCAGTGTCGCTCGGGCCCGAGTGAGGGATCATGGACTAAAGGGTCCTCGGGCGTCCGGCCTATTGGACATGGGCCGGACTAATGCGATGTGAAGATACAAGACCGAAGACTTTCTCCCTTGTCCGGATGGGACTCTCCTTGGCGTGGAAGGCAAGCTTGGCGACCAAATATGAATATTCCTTTCTCTATAACCGACCTTGTACAACCCTAGTCCCCTCCAGCGTCTATATAAACCGGAGGGCTTAGTCTGGAACGAGAGATAATCACAATCATAGTCATATAGGCTAGACTTCTAGGGTTTAGCCATTACGATCTCGTGGTAGATCAACTCTTGTAATACTCATATTCATTAAGATCAATCAAGCAGGAAGTAGGGTATTACCTCCATAGAGAGGGCCCGAACCGGGGTAAACATTGTATCCCCTGTCTCCTGTTATCATCAACCATAGACACACAGTTCGGGACCCCCTACCTGAGATCCGCCAATTTTGACACCGACATTGGTTCTTTCATTGAGAGTTCCACTATGCCATCCTCAAAAGGTTTGATGGCTCCTTCAATCATCTACAACAATGCTGTCCAAGGGGAAGTCTTCCTTCCCGGACAGATCTTCGTGTTCAGCGGCTTCGCACTACGGGCCAACTCACTTGGCCATCTGGAGCAGATCGACAGCTACGCCCCTGGCCGTCAGGTCAGGTTCGGGAGCTTGAACTACGTCGTGGATATCCATGGAGACTTGATCTTCGACGGATTCGAGACCACGACAGCCGCTCCCCATCACCTCGATGAACATGACTTAGATCTGTCATCGGGCCATACCTAGGAAATTGCACCTATAACTGCTCTAGCCTTAGATCTGGAGCAGGTCGCGCCATCCGAGGACGGGAAGCTGAACCACGCCACGGAAGCCGCAGACTACACGGTGTTGGAGCCGCACACAGACCTAACTTCTGGTAATTCCTTTGTCACCGGAACCTCGGACTCATTTCCGGCTATAAGTTCCGAACTCTGTGCGTCTGCGCACGTCGAGCATGATCGGTCATCGATCGCCGAATTCAGCACCGCGGACATCTTCCGGCACTCGCCTTTGGGCGATGTGCTGAACTCATTAAAAAATCTATCCTTAGCGAGTGATTCACAGCCGAACTATATCCGGTTCGAACTAGAAGCTGATGATGGGGAATTTGCTCCCCACCCGCCACCCACTTCATAGCCACTGTCGAAGACTTAACCGACATGCTCGATTACGGCTCCGAAGACATCGACGGTATGGACGACGATGCAGATGAGGAGCATGACCAAAACCCACCGTTCACCGGACGTTGGACGGCCACTTCTTCATACGACGTGTACATGGTGGATACACCTAAAGAACCTAAAAACGACGACAAAGAAGATCCAGTCGAGGATAAACCTCCTGGGACACAGCCTAAGTGTCGACGTCAGCGGTGCCGCTCTAAGTCACATCGTGCAAAAGATAGCAATACCAGCACAGGAGAAGATAATACTCCAGACGGTGCCGAAGATAATGAAGACCCCGTTGAAGTAACTTCCGAACAAGAAGAATGGGAAGATGGGCAAGTTAGCCCCAATGAACAAGCCATAAACGAAGACTTGGAGGACAGTAATTATCATCCACTCTCCGAGGATGAGGTGAGCCTCGGCAATGAGGATTTCATCATGCCTGAGGAACCCCTCGAGCAGGAGCGCTTCAAGCGCCAGCTAATAGCCACTGCAAGGAGCCTGAAAAAGAAGCAGCAGCAACTTCAAGCTGATCAAGATCTGCTAAATGATAGATGGACTAATGTCCTGGCAGTCGAAGAATACAGCCTTAAGCGCCAAGCCAAAAGTTACCCGAAGCACAAATTGCTACCTCAGTTCGATGAGGAGGCGCTGGAGCCCATACCATCATCATGCAATCGGGCTGATCGACCACCACGTGGTTGGGATAAAACGGCAACTCAAGCCGAATACCAGCCCGCCCCGCCGCATTATAAAGGCAAAGATAAAATAGCTTGTGGTCACACATATGACCTTCGGCAGGACCTGATGACCCGCTTTTCTGCGGGAGAAGACAGCTGGCTCGCTCGTAGAAGCAACAGCGCCAGCGACCCGGGCACTTCCGAAGTCCCAGACAACAATGGCAAACCACGACACAGTAAATGCAAACATCGCAATGATAATGAAAGAACGCATGACACAACGGTCAATGCTCGATTCAGTGGCCCCAAACCCGGTCACCGGAAAAAACCATTCAAGGCAAACAGAGACGGACTATCCAATTTGGACAAGATATTGGATCGGCCTTGCCAGGTTCATGGCCACCCTGACAAACCAGCTAATCATACCAACAGAAGTTGTTGGGTCTTCAAGCAGGCCGGCAAGCTCAATGCCGAACACAAGGGGAGGAGGCCGCCAGGCGATAGCAGCGGCAAAGAGGCTCACCAACCAAATACCGGGGGTCAGAAGCAATTTCCCCATGAACTGAAAATGGTGAATATGGTATACGTAATACACAACACTATAGGGGAGCAGGAGAAACACTCCCTCCGGACTGAGGATCACACTACGGTAACCTCAGCCGAAGTACAAAGCGGTCTCATTAAACCGCATACCTTGTTGGCCATTAAGCCACTGGTCTCCATTCAACAAGATCGACCAATTTCAGAGCAGGACTAGCAGTTTGGCTTCCACCGTCCACCTCATATACCTGCGAAATCCGTAACACGCATACATAACTATGCACTTCAAATAACCTGGGCATCGGTGGAAGCACAATTCTGACGGGTCTACAAGTACTCCCATAAACTACTTCATTTTTCATTTTCTAAGTTAATCTTTCTTTTTCCATTATCCTTTGCCACAGGTGACGCAAAGGCTGGTCATCTCATGGACTGTATTGGAGCTCGGGTTCATAAATTCACCCAAAGGCTACGCCTGTTAAGGAGCCCCTCCACCGAGGAAAGGCGGCACAGACGTGCGACAGGAGGTCCAAAACAACTTTTTGTAGACCGCACTCTCTATTTTGCAAGCTTGTAAAGTGCTTGTTTCCTCTGCCGCCGACCCCTGGCATGTCAAATAGCCGGGGTTGTGGTGTTATCATCTACAAAATGACAATTGGCATGTCACTCAGATTATAGTGAATATACTCCGTATCCGGTATTCACTTTTCTATAAAGGACCGAATTTTGCTCCTTGTGGTTGTTTCACACACCCACCCTGGCATACCTTGCCAGGGCTTGACAGGGGAACAAAATGAATCACCAACAAAGTCCGAACAGCTTCATAGCATGCTTCGGCGTGGCGAGTTCGGCCTTATATGCATCAGCTCTGAATCATGTCTTGGGTCAATAGTTGGGTTGCCCGGCTCCTGTGCTTGCTACCTTACGTTCTGCTCTATCGGCTAGGGTAGTAAAGGGAGAACTACTGCGATTGCGTTTCCGGTTCATCTGGTCAAACACCTCAGTAGAGAAAGCTGAAAACTATCGTTCATGATGCGGCGAGAGCTGGTCAACCGCTCGACGACTTAACGGGATCTTTTGCGATTCCACCGTATTAGACGAAGGACCTTCTTTTAGGTCATAGATGCAACGCATCGCATTGGGATAACCACGTACATAACAGGGTCTATATCGTAGATCCATCATAAAACTCCTATGGCTAAGTGAAAGCGTTAATGCCCTATAGTTCGATTGCCTAGTTCACCACATTGACAGCTCCTTTATGGACCAAGACGTTGGTTTAAGAGTGATCAATTGCTTTTCCGAACACCCCTGTGTTTCCTACGAGGGGGCTGAAGCGGACAACTGGATAACTTTCAGATTATATAAAAACGGCCGCACGGGAGGATTCAAAGCTTCTAAGCAACTCTAAAATAAGCTTTATTATTTCATAATACTATCTTTTACAATGTCAATACATCTCACTCGAATATCATATCTTTCGAGCACTGACCCTCTATCAAGCTGGCAGCCTCTAAGACATCTACAAAATAATGCTCTGGTGCATGATGGTCCTTGTCCCTGGGTGGACTCTTCGCTGCAACATCGATGGCCTTCATCTTCGTCCAGCACATTTTAACACGAGCAAAGGCCATCCGTGCACCTTCAATGCATGTTGATCGCTTAACGGCGTCGATACGCGGCACCGCGTCAGCAAGTCGCGGCACCAAACCAAAATAACTATCCAGAATTTGCTCGGTCGGCCACAGCCGGACTATGATGTCTTTCATGGCAGTGCCAGATATCCGGTGCAGCTCTGCCCATTGGGTCATCTGTTCTTTCAGCAACAGTGGGCGCTTTGACGTACCAAATTGCGACCAGAAAAGCTTCTCCGTTGCACACCCTTCTTGCGCTTGGTAAAACTGCGCCACATCGGAAGCACTCTTCGGCAAATCCAATAAAGCATCTGGAGAACTCCACACTTGATTAAGCGAGGCATAATTCGGATCGCCGAACTTAGTTTGTAATAAAAAGGGCTTACCAGTCGCGATCTCCCCAGCCTGCCAGATCTCCTCCTGGGCCGCTCTAGATTCGGACCGGGCTTCTCTTGCCTCTCGTAAGGCCTTGTCAAGATCAGTCATTTTTGCTTTATTATCCCTCACAAGAAATCCGTAGCGGTTAGCGGCATCCTCTAGTTCAAGCACCATCGAGGATATTTTCTCCTCGTATTGGTGCCGACCAGCCTCTTCAGCCTTAAACTCGGCAGATGCCTTTTCGGTAGCCGCATTACTAATCCGGGCCTGCTCCTTGGCCTGGGCTAGCTCAACCTGAAGGATCTCGACTGCGGCAGCACCATCTGCAAAAATGTATATCTTATTACACAATGCTTCGCGCCATGCTTATATTGTAAACATGTGCATATTATGACTGCCCCACAAACATACCTTGCACCTCGTCAAGTCGTTGTTGATAAGCGCAATGTCATTATCCGCCTCATCAATCTTGTGTTGCAAATCCGCAACCTCTGTAGTCCGGGCAGTTGACGGGGAGGTCATAGCCTGTGTTCCAATTAATCAGATTATTTCCTGGGCATATCTTTTGATCCTCTGATCGCCTCCCTCGGGAGGCCAATCAGAGTCTCAGGGGCTATTATCTATACACAGGTGTATTTTTTGAATAAAACACAATCAAAAATATTGCAGTGCAAACCTCGAAGCCTCTTAGCAGGCACATGAAGGCCTCATTCAATCCGCTTTTCGTGGACAGGGCCTTTTCAATCACCGTGCCCATCAAGGTACAATGTTCCTCTCAGACGGACGCCTGTCGCAACATGTTCGTCAATATATCCGGCGCCTCTGGATCTCCGGAAGCTGCTATAGGAGTACAGCCTCCCTTTAAAGGGATCCGTTTATTCGTCCCCGGCTGTAGACCAGACAGTTCGGGGCCTTCATTGTTGGCCCCCGGACCCTGGGCCACCTAAGTATCACCTTCGGGTAGTGTCTTCATCATCCCTCGCACCACTTGTTGATCAGGGGAGACCCTCTACGGCGACACCTCGAAGTCGTCCGCCCTATTGGGCGAGGAGACCGGTGGAGGCGTTTTGCTTTCCATCATATCTGGAAGAAGATCCCCCGAGGAAGAGGATTGTTGAAGAAGACTGAGTGCTAAACTGCAAAAAACATATATTCTAGACGTTACAAGAAAGGAACGGGACATGTTTAAAACTCCCTTGTTCATTTACGATTTGGCCTGAGGCTTGTCCTCGTCATGGGACTGCGCGATGATGTCGTCCTCCAAGCCCGAGCCACTCGACAGAGGCATCTTGCCTCTCTTAGGAGCCTTTTCCTCCCAACCTTTGGAGGCGGCCCTTTTCTTTCCATGGGGGGAAGAGACGTTGACTTCCCCGTCACTTTTGTCTTCGGACGATGGAATCTTGATTCCCCCGGACACAATGTCTGATATACCTTCGGGATAGAGGCCATCTTCGGTACTCCCACTCTCCACATTGCCCTCCTTCACGGGCATCTGGTATGGTGCCAGGGCCAGCATCCTTGTTAGTACGGGACCCGCTGAGTCTTCGGGAAGGGGGTACGAACACCTAATGTGTTCCGCTTTCTTTATCCAGCCCTGGAAGAAGATAGTTTGCTTAGTAACGTATACTCAACTACAAAGTGTTTGGAAGTCAAGTGCTTACTGGAGTATCTGGACGGTTGTAGTCGAGGCCGGCGTCCTCAGTGGTGTCCGGCCAATGTTTTCGTTTCCCGAAAAACAACTTCCACATCCCTTTGTACGCAGTGCCGAAGAAGTGTTGGAGGGTTCATGGTCCTTCCGGATTAAACTCCCACATGCAGTGAGGCCTACGCTGGCATGGCAGGGTTCGGCGGACTAGCATTACTTGAATCACATTGACAAGATCGATGTCCTTCTCAAGGAGGGTTCGAATGCGGCTCTGTAGAGTCTGCACTTCATCAACTGATCCCCAGTCCAGCCCCTTATTAATCCATGATGCAAGCTGTAACAGAGGGCCGGAACGGAACGCATGTATAGCTGCCCACTTGGTACCACGGGGTTCCATGACGTAAAACCACTCTCGCTGCCATTGGTTGCAAGTTTCGATGAAAGAGCCTTTTGGTCAGAGAGTGTTGGTAAGCTTGCTTACTACAGCACCGCCGCACTCCGCCTGTTCCCCGTCGACTACCTTCGTCTTCACACTAAAGGTCTTGAGCCATAAGCCGAAGTGTGGGGGGATTCGGAGGAAGGCCTCGCACATGATAATAAACGCCGAGACATGGATTAAAGAATCTGGGGCTAGATCGTGAAAATCTAGTCTGTAATAAAACATGAGCCCCCGGACGAAGGGGTGAAGAGCGAAACCTAGCCCTCGGAGGAAGTGAGAGATGAACACGACCCTCTCGCCGGATCTGGGAGTTGGAATAACCTGTCCTTAAGTAGGAAGCATGTGGGGGATTTCCGGGGTCAGTTATCTAGCCGCCCGAAGCTTTGCAATATCCTCCTCTGTAACAGAGGAAGCCACCCATCGGCCTTGAGGGCAGGGTCCGGACATGATGGGGAAGCTTGAAGCAATGAAATCAAACCTTGGGTGCTAGAACTCAAGGATGGAAAGGCTGAGGAGAGGTTTGGCGTAAAAAAAGACAACCCTTGGTTCCTTTATAAAGGCAGCGGGTGTTGAACGCCTCCTCCTAAGCCTGAAAACCTACCTATTCCTAAGGAATCTTTGTAGCAGAACGGTTGGGTTACCCACGCTCGTATTGATGAGAATCCCGCAATAAGGGGACACGATCTCTGCTTCGACAGGACATGCCAATAAAAACCACGCCTCGAAACGTGGAACGGCGGGACAGGAAACGGTTCAAAATAAAGACCGGGCAAGCGTGATGTCACGTTACAAAAGTTATCAGCAGATTGGACTCGTGAAATACTATACTTTCTATGGTTGTGGTACTTGTGTTGCAGGTCCAGACAAAGTCGTTTTGTCCGAAGACTGTCTTGGAGTATTCGGAAAGGGGAACCCGCCTTGCAATGCTGAAGACAATCTACGCGCCGGATACCTCATCATTGAAGCCTGGTTCAGGGGCTACTGAGGGAGTCATGCACTAAGGGGTCCTCGGGCGTCCGGCCTGTTGGACATGGGCTGGACTAATGGGCTGTGAAGATACAAGACCGAAGACTTTCTCCCGTGTCCGGATGGGACTCTCCTTGGCGTGGAAGGCAAGCTTGGCGACCAAATATGAAGATTCCTTTCTCTGTAACCGACCTTGTACAACCCTAGTCCCCTCCATTGTCTATATAAACCGGAGGGCTTAGTCCGGATCGAGAGATAATCATAATCATAGTCATACATGCTAGACTTCTAGGGTTTAGCCATTACGATCTCGTGGTAGATCAACTCTTGTAATACTCATATTCATCAAGATCAATCAAGCAGGAAGTATGGTATTACCTCCATAGAGAGGGCCCGAACTTGGGTAAACATTGTGTCCCCTGTATCATGTTACCATCAACCTTAGACGCATAGTTCGGGAGCCCCTACCCGAGATCCGCCGGTTTTGACACCAACACCAAGTACATCCACATTGGATGGTCGCGGGCTTGAAGAGGTTGGATGCGTCTGTTGAGAAACACTTCTAACAAATCCATGCCAGTTACGCCATCACGGACCAATTGGACGACTCGGTCGACTAGCATGGACACTTCTACCTTCTCTTCTGGGGTTATGATCAGTGAGGAAGGTTGGAGGACCCGATCCATAGTGAAAGGAGGAAGACCGGTCGGCTGACAAGGAGTCGGAACATCTTGGCAATAGAACCAGGTCGACTGCCACCCCATAACTGAATCGGGAAGAGTCATAGGTGGAAAAGCACTCCTACCCCTCGTCTGGATTCCTAAATCCCCGCACATTTGGATCACATGCGTCTTTTCGTCATTCGGATTTGCCTTCTTCACAGACTGAGAGCGGCAAGTAAAGATGTGCTTGAACAAACCCCAATACGGTCGACAGCCCAAGAAATTTTCACACGGAGAAACATATGCAGCGAGGTATGTGATTGTGTTGGGGGAGAAATGATGAAGTTGAGCACCAAAGAAGTTCAGAAAACCTTGAAAGAAAGGGTGGGGAGGCAGAGTGAAACCCTGGTCGACGTGGGTGGCAAGCAGAACACACTCACCCACTTGCGGTCAGGTCTCGGTCTCGCTCCCTGGCAACCTCCACGACCCGTGGGCGATCAATCCTTCGTTGGCCAGATCCTCCTTCGAGATCGTAGACCAAATCTAGTCCCCCTGGATCCAGCCAGGTGGTAGACTGGACCTCGATGATGACCCTCCCCAACTCGTCTTCTTGCCCTTCGCCTCCATCATCGCCTTCTTCACGCACTCCAGGGCTGCCGTATTGTCCTTTCCCATCGCGGCAAACTGTGCACACACAGGGCAGCAGCGTCGAGAGTAGAGGCGGACGCGGTGGAAAAGCAGGGGAGGAAGAAGGGGAATAGGGCGCATTGTGCAACACATCGGCTTCGATGCCTTTTATGAGGATGTTTCCGGGTGGCTAACTCGTGGGCCCAAGTGATCTTGTCAAATCTTGCAATAGTCGTGCACCGGATACCTGGCGAAAAAGGTGGCGTGAGAATCAAGGCGCCTCTGTCTATCCACTTCGTTTACTACGGCACGCCCCATCCCGCACGCTTACCCAAAATTTCGAATCCCGTGAGATCCGGGAACCGCAGAGCGATCAATCGTGCCGAAGATTTCGTACCATATCAACACTCGAAGATTGTCGGTTAAGTTCACTCGGCGACCTCTGAATCGATCAAGGCGACTGAAACAAGACCGAAGCTTCAGCATGATTCGCGAATCTGGATGGAATACCCCCATAGTATGGAATTGGGACGAAGTCAGCTTCAGCTCCTTCTTCACTCGGACCTTAATCCATTCGGGGGCTAATGACGATGACATGTACCTAGGATAGGGTCATAAGCATGGCCTAGACACCCTACCCAAGGGCACTGCCCTAGAGTCAAAGACATTCAAAGCACAAGAATAGAAACCGAGTGAGTTATCGAAGAGTGCAATCCACTCGGCCTTCAACCTCACTCGGATACCCCAATTCTGTTCAACCAAGAGAATGAGTCACTCGACGATACAAGAAATCACTCGGAGTCGAGAAGGCCTACCATCACTCAAGATGGCAATGGTCAGGCAATCACTCTGTAGACTTAAAGATCATTTATACCCCTTTATTCCTGGCATTATCAGTAATGCTCTGTCTTAATGTACATTGAACCCTTTGTAACATGGGCTGGCTGGGGTCCAAGCGCACTCTATATAAGCCACCCCCTCCACTGGCACAAGGGTTCGCACCCCCTGTAACTCTCACGCATAATCCAGTCGACCAAGCCTCCGGGCACCGAGACGTAGGGTTGTTACTTCCTCCGAGAAGGGACTGAACTCGTAAATCTTGCGTGCACAACCTTGCCGTAGCTAGGATCTTGCCTCCACCTACGTACCCCCTATTCTACTGTCAGACTTACTCCCATGACACCCACCGAGTTTGCAATGCAAACTCTCTATTTCCTTTTCGTAACATTTCGGTCCCACCGAAATGAGAGATCGGTCCGACCGAGTTTGCCTGACCAACTCTCTGTTTTCCTATTACAGAAATCGATCTCACCGGGTTCATGTGATCAGTCTCACCGAGATTACGTTATGCCCTAACCCTAATGAAATCGGTCCCGCCGAGTTGACATGTCGGTCCCACTGAAAATCCTAACATTCACATTTTGAACTAAATCGGTCTGACCGAGTTTGAGTATTCGGTCCAACCGAGTTTGGTAAATTGTGTATAACGGTTAGATTTTGTGTGGAGGCTATATATACCTCTCCACCCTTCCTCCATTCGTGTTGAGAGAAATCAGAATGTGCCTACACTTCTACCATTCATTTTCTGAGAGAGAACCACCTACTCGTGTGTTGAGACCAAGGTATTCCAATCCAACCATAAGAATCTTGATCTCTAGCCTTCCCCAAGTTGCTTTCCACTCAAATCATCTTTCCACCAAGTCCAAATCTGTGAGAGAGAGTTGAGTGTTGGGGAGACTATCATTTGAAGCACAAGAGCAAGGAGTTCATCATCAACACACCATCTATTACCTTTTGGAGGGTGTCTCCTAGATTGGTTAGGTGTCACTTGGGAGCCTCCGTCAAGATTGTGGAGTCGAACCAAGGAGTTTGTACGGGCAAGGAGATCGCCTACTTCGTGAAGATCTACCCAAGTGAGGCAAGTCCTTCGTGGGCGATGGCCATGGTGGGATAGACAAGGTTGCTTCTTCGTGGACCCTTCATGGGTGGATCCCTCCGTGGACTCACACAACCGTTACCGTTCGTGGGTTGAAGTCTACATCAACGTGGATGTACAATAGCACCACCTATCAGAACCATGCCAAAAATCTCCGTGTCTACATTGCGTTTGCTCCCTCCAAACTCCTCCCTTTACCTTCATATGCAATTGTTTTACATTCCGCTGCTATACTCTTAGAATTGCATGTGTAGGTTGCTTACTTGAATTGTGCTAAGTTGCTAAAATTTGCCAAGACATAAAATTGGGAAAAGGCTAGATTTTTATTTGGTCAAGTAGTCTAATCACCCCCCCCCCTCTAGACATACTTTCGATCCTACACCCATGTTATCAAAACCCCAAACATCAAATGGTTCAACAGCAAGAGAATAATTCATAGGCATTTCTCAACGCTTACCGATATTACCATTTCTTTGACATTCATCACAAGATAAAACAAACTTACGAGCATCCTTGAAGAGAGTAGACCAATAAAAAACAGATTGCAGTACCTTGTGAGTAGTTCTATCCCCCGCATGATGTCCTCCATAAGCTTCGGAATGACATTTCTGTAGGATTTGTCCCGGTTCATGCTCAGGTACACCACGTCTAATAATACCATCTACTCCTTTATAAAGATGTGGGTCATCCGAAAAGTAATGTCTTAAATCATAGAAGAATTTTTTATTTTGTTGGTATGTGAAACTAGGTGGTATATATTTTACAACAATATAATTAGCATAGTTAGCATACTAAGGCATGTTATGCAAGGCATTTATTGCAGCTAATTTCTCTTCAGGAAAACTATCGTCAATAGGTTGTGTGTCATCAAGAATATTTTCTAACCTAGACAAGTTGTCAGCTACGGGGTTCTCAACCCCCTTACTATTAGTGATATGTAAATCAAATTCTTGCAATAAGACAACCCACCTAATGAGTCTAGGTTTAGCATCTTTATTTTCCATAAGATATTTTATAGCAGCATGATCGGTGTGAACACTTACTTTGGAATCAACAATATAAGATCTGAATTTATCACAAGCAAACACAACTGCTAAGAACTCTTTTTCATTAGTAGCATAATTTCTTTGAGCACTATCTAGAGTTTTACTAGCATAATGAATAACTTTCAATTTTTTATCAACTCTTTGTCCTAGAACAGCACCAACAGCATAATCACTAGCATCACACATAATTTCAAAAGGCAAGTTCCAATCAGGTAGTTGAACAATAGGTGCAGAAGTTAAGGCTTTCTTAAGTGTTTCACAGGCTTCTACACAATCATCATCAAAACAAATTGTACATCCTTTTGTAAAAGATTTGTAAGAGACCTAGAAATTTTAGAGAAGTCTTTAATAAACCTCCTATAGAAACCAGCATGACCAAGGAAACTACGAATACCTTTAATATCTTTAGGACATGGCATTTTCTCAATTGCATCAACTTTAGCTTTATCCACCTCAATACCTCGTTCAGAAATTTTATGTACCAAGACAATACCTTCATTAACCATAAAGTGGTACTTCTCCCAATTCATGACAAGATTAGTTTGCTCGCATCTCTGCAAAACTTGGTTAAGGTTTCTTAAGCAATCATCAAAAGAAGTTCTGTAAACGGAAAAATCATCCATGAAAACCTCAACAATCTTTTCACAAAATTCGGAGAATATAGCAGTCATACATCTTTGAAAGGTAGCAGGTGCATTACATAAACCAAAAGGCATACGTCTATAAGCATAAGTTCTAAAAGCGCAAGTAAAGGTGGTTTTCTCTTGATCAGGTTGTGACACAGGTATTTGAGAAAAACCATAATATCCATCAAGAAAGAAAAAATGTGTGTGCTTTGATAATCTTCTAGCATTTGATCAATAAAAAGCAAAGGGGAATGATCTTTTCTAGTTGCTTTATTTAATTTTCTAAAATCAATTACCATTCTATAGTCAGTGACAATTCTTTGTGGAATAAGTTCATTTTCATCATTAGGAACAACAGTAATACCTCCTTTCTTAGGGACACAGTGAATGGGACTTACCCATCTACAGTCAGCTATGAGATAGATTATACCTACTTTAAGAAGCTTTCATATTTCAATTCTTACCACTTCTTTCATTTTAGGATTCAACCGCCATTGGTGATCAACAATGGGTCTAGAATCAGGTTCCATATTAATCTTGTGCTGACATAGAGTGGGACTAATGCCCTTAGGATCATCAAGAGTATATCCAATAGCAGCTCTGTACTTCTTCAGAATTTTCAATAATCTTTCTTCTTCATGTTCTGAAAGGTTAGCACTAATAATAACAGGATATATCTTTTTCTCATCAAGGTAAGCATATTTCAAAGTGTCTGGCAATTGTTTTAATTCAAACACAGGATCACCCTTAGGTGGAGGAGGACCTCCTAAGTTTCAATGGGAAAATTGTGTTTAAGCAGAGGTCTTCGTTCAAACAATATTTTATCTATTTCATTTCTTGCATGCATATTGATGACCCACAAGTATAGGGGATCTATCATAGTCCTTTCGATAAGTAAGAGTGTCGAACCCAACGAGGAGCAGAAGGAAATGATAAGCGGTTTCCAGCAACGTATTCTCTGCAAGTACTGAAATAAGTGGTAACAGATAGTTTTGTGATAGGATAATTTGTAACAAGCAATAAGTAACAACAGTAAATAAAGTGAAGCAAGGTGGCCCAATCCTTTTTGTAGCAAAGGACAAGCATGGACAAACTCTTATATAGAGAAAAGTGCTCCCAAGGACACATGGGAATATCGTCAAGCTAGTTTTCATCGCGTTCATATGATTCGCGTTCGGTACTTTGATAATTTGGTATGTTGGTGGACCGGTGCTTGGGTACTATCCTTACTTGGACAAGCATCCCACTTATGATTAACCTCTATTGCAAGCATCCGCAACTACAACAAAAGTATTAAGGTAAACCTAACTGAGGGAGTCCTGGATTAGGGGGTCTTCGGACAGCCAGACTATCTCCATTAGACGGACTGTTAGACTATGAAGATACAAGATTGAAGACTTCGTCTCGTGTCCGGATGGGACTCTACTTGGCGTGGAAGGCAAGCTAGGCAATACGTATATGGATATCTCCTCCTTTGTAACCGACCTTGTGTAACCCTAACCCTCTCCGGTGTCTATATAAACCGGAGGGTTTTAGTCCATAGGACAACAATCACAACATACAATCATACTGTAGGCTAGCTTCTAGGGTTTAGCCTCTCTGATCTCGTGGTAGATCTACTCTTCTAACACCCATATATTCAATATTCATCAAGCAGGATGTAGGGTTTTACCTCCATCAAGAGGGCCCGAACCTGGGTAAAACTTCATGTCCCTTGCCTCCTGTTACCATCCGGCCTAGACGCACAGTTCGGGACCCCCTACCCGAGATCCGCTAGTTTTGACACCGACATTGGTGCTTTCATTGAGAGTTCCTCTGTGTCGTCGCTGTTAGGCCTGATGGCTCCTACTATCATCGATAGCGATGCGGTCTAGGGTGAGACTTTTCGCCCCAGATAGATCTTCGTATTCGGCGGCTTTGCACTACGGGCCAATTCGCTTGGCCATCTGGAGCAGATTGAAAGCTACGCCCCTGGCCATCTAGTCAGATTTGGAAGTTTGAATTACATGGCCAACATCCGTGGGGACTTGATCTTCAACGGATTCGAGCCACAGCCGGGCGCGCCGCACTGTCGCGATAGGTATGACCTAGCTCTGCCATCGGACGGTACCTGAGAGGCCGCGCCCGCATCAGCTCCGACCCTTAGCTCGAAGCCAGCTGCGCTAATCGAGGACGGGTGGCTAGACACCACCTTAGGGGCTGCAGTCTCAATGGCGATCAAGCCGAACACCAGCATAATCCTCTACGCAGCCCGTGACTCCAAGGTGCCGGACTCTCCTCCGGACCCCAAACCATCCGCGCCCCTGCCAATCGAATCCAACTGGGCGCCGATCATGGAATTCACCGCTTCGGATATCTTTCAGCACTCGCCCTTTGGCGACATTCTGAATTCACTAAGGTCTCTCTCTTTGTCAGGAGAGCCCTGGCCGGATCATGGCCAAAAGGACTGGGATACGGACGACGAAGAAATTCAACGCCCACCCACCACCCACTTTGTAGCCACTGTCGATGACTTAATTGATATGCTCGACTTCGACTCCGAAGACATCGACGGTATGGACGACGATGTAGGAGACGAACATGAGCCAGCACCTATAGGGCACTGGAAGGCCACCTCATCGTATGACATATACATGGTGGATACACCCAATGAAGGCAACGGCGACGAGATAGCGGAGGATGACCCCTCCAAGAAGCAACCCAAGCGCCGACGTCAGCGGCGCCGCTCTAAGTTCCACCAAAGCAAAAGTGGTGATACCGACACAGGAGATAATAACACTCCGGATAGCGCCAAAGACAACAAAAATCCCCTCCAGCAAGAGTTAGATCAGGAGGATGAAGGAGCCAGCTCTCCTAAGAGAGCGGCTGGCGGAGAGGAGGAGGATGACAATTACATGCCCCCCTCTGAAGACGAGGCAAGCCTCAGCAACGATGAATTCGCCGTACCAGAGGATCCCGTCGAACAAGAGCGCTTCAAGCACAGGCTTATGGCCACGGCAAATAGCCTGAAGAAAAAGCAGCAGCAGCTTCAAGCTGATCAAGATCTGCTAGCTGAAAAATGGACTAAAGTCCTCGCAGCCGAGGAATATAAACTCGACCGTCCCTCCAAGAGTTACCCAAGATGCAGGTTACTACCCTAACTGGAGGAAGAAGCGTATGATATGGCTGATCGGCCACCTCGTGGCCGCGATAGAGAGGCATTCCTGCCGAAAGCTCAGCCTTCGCCCCAATGCCATCCAAATAAGAAGGCATGCGGAGATACGCCAGACCTACAAGACATATTGCAGGACAAAGCAAAGCATTCAAGATCGATCTACGGATCACGAGGGCGCACCACTCTACGAGACGGTAAACATCGCGCCGGATACAGTAAAAGAAAATCCGGCCGGGCCGAACACAGCGGGCAGGACCCATATGAGCTACGTCGCGATATAGCCCAATACAGAGGCGCCACACACCCCTTATGCTTCACAGACGAAGTAATGGAACATCAATTCCCAGAAGGTTTCAAACCTGTAAACATTGAATCATACGACGGCACAACAGATCCCGCGGTATGGATTGAGGACTTCCTCCTCCACATCCACATGGCCCGTGGTGATGACTTACATGCCATCAAGTACCTCCCACTAAAACTCAAAGGACCACCACGGCATTGGCTTAATAGCTTGCCAGCGGACTCCATTAGCTACTGGGAAGATCTAGAAGCCGCATTCCTCGACAACTTTCATGGCACTTATGTGCGACCACCAGACGCTGATGACTTGAGCCACATAATTCAGTAGCCAGAAGAGTCGGCCAGGCAATTCTGGACTCGGTTCCTTACAAAGAAAAACCAAATCATCGACTGTGCGGATGTAGAGGCCTTAGCAGCTTTCAAGCACAACATCCGAGACTAGTGGCTAGCCCGGCACCTTGGTCAGGAAAAGCCAAAATCTATGGCAGCCCTCATGACGCTCATGACCCGCTTTTGTGCCGGAGAAGACAGCTGGTTGGCTCACAGTAACAACATATCAAAGAACCATGGTACCTCAGATACCAAGGACGGCAACAGCAGGTCATGTCGCAACAAGCATAAGCGCCACATTAACGGTGAAAGTACTGAGGATACGGCAGTCAATGCCGGATTCAAAGGCTCTAAACCCGGTCAGCGGAAAAAGCCATTCAAACAAAGTACGTCGGGTCCGTCCAGTTTGGACCGTATACTCGATTGCTCGTGTCAAATACACGGCACCCCAGACAAGCCAGCCAATCACACCAATAGGGATTGTTGGGTGTTCAAGCAGGCCGGCAAGTTAATTGACGAAAGCAAGGACAAGGGGCCGCATAGCGATGACAAGGAAGAACCCCGGCAGCCGCACACTGGAGGACAGAAGAGGTTTCCCCCGCAAGTGCGGATGGTGAACATGATATACGCAACCCACATCCCTAAGAGGGAGCGGAAGCGTGCGCTCAGGGACGTATATGTGTTGGAGCCAGTCGCCCCAAAGTTCAACCCTTGGTCCTCCTGTCCGATCACCTTCGATCGCAGGGACCACCCCACTAGTATCTGTCACGGCGGATTCACCGCACTGGTCCTAGACCCAATCATCGACGGATTTCACCTCACTCGAGTCCTCATGGACGGCGGTAGTAGCCTGAACCTGCTTTATCAGGACACAGTGCGCAAAATGGGTATAGACCCCTCAAGGATCAAACCCACAAAGACGACCTTTAAAGGCGTCATTCTAGGCGTAGAGGCCCACTGCACAGGCTCAATTACACTGGAAGTGGTCTTCGGATCCCCGGATAACTTCCGAAGCGAAGAGTTAATCTTCGATATAGTCCCGTTCCGCAGTGGTTATCACGTGCTGCTCGGACGAACCGCATTCGCTAGATTCAATGCGATACCACATTATGCATACCTCAAGCTCAAGATGCCAGGACCTCGCGGAGTTATTACAGTCAATGGAAACACAGAGCGCTCTCTCCGAACAGAGGAGCACACCGCGGCCCTCGCAGCAGAAGCGCAAAGCAGCCTCTCAAGGCAATCTACCAGTTTGGCGTTTCAAACCTCGGACACCTTCAAGCGCGCTCGGGGCAATCGGCAAACAGACCGCCTGGCGCGATCTGAGCTCGTGTAGCAATACGACGGCCACCCCAATCCCAGCCCAACGACATTGTTCGTGCCGCGCGTACATAATTACGCATTAAAAATACCATGGGCACAGATGGGGAGGGGGAGGCACAACTACGGCACGCCCCAAAACACGGCCTAAACCACACCAGGGGCTTCCCGTTTGGTTATTTTTCTTTTTTTTCAGGACTTCAATCTCTGGAAACACTGTCCGGCAGCTCTATTGCCGAACACATGATACAGCAACCAAGGAGGCCGACGACTACGGAATTCCCAGGTGGATTACAGATTTCATATAATTCCTCAGCTCGCCCTTGGAAGGGACATAGTCCTACTCTTTTGCTCATTACACTATCTATATCACTCTGCTTTAATGCAATTTTTTAATATACAATGCATGATATTACGACTATTATCGCATTTTTGTTATATGTATACATATCTATGTGTTCATTAATGATGCCTAGCAACCGTACACTCTGGTATGGCCAATGCACCAGGGGCTTACGTACCCACAATATGGTGTGAAAAGTCCGAACACTTTCACAAGTGCGGCACCCCGAACTTATAGCATTATATGCATCAGCTCCGAATCATGTCTTTGGTCAAATGTTGGGTTTGCCCGGCTCCTATGTTTTGGTACCTTACGTTCCTCTCCATCGGCTAAGGTAGTACTAGGAGAACTACTGCGATTGTGCCCCGGTTCTGCCGGGCCGAGCACCTCAGTAGAGAAAGCTAAAACTGACTTTCATGATAAGGCGAGAGACTGGTCGCTGTTCGGCGAGGTTTTTCAAGTCCCTAAAGACTTATGCTGCTTATGGCGAGGGGCCGGCTCCGTCTGGCTTACAGGCGTGTATCGCGCCCCGAATTCGGCCTTCCGAACACCAGGGGCTTCACCGAAATTTAAAATTGTAGAATTCTATGGCTAAGTGAGAGTGATAAAGCAATATTAGTCTGGTTGCCTTGTTCGTTGTGCTGAGCACCTCCCTCGAAGGACCCAAACATGGGAACAAGAGTGCTCAGGTTTATCCCGAACACCCCAGCACTAGCGGCATGGGGGCAGAAGCCGAGGACTAGCCATCTCTCAGATTGGATAAACAGCCAAACAGAAGGTAATATTTTAAATTCATACAAGCGTTGCATAGCGAATATGATACAAGTTTTCATACATACAGGTCAAAACGAGCAAGTCTCATTCAAATATTACATTTTGCGAACACTCATCCGCGATAAGACGGGCGCCCGGCAGAACACCCTCGTAGTACATCTCGGGGTGGCGGTGCTCCTTACCCTCCGGCGGCCCCTCCTTGATCAGCTTCACGGCGTCTAGCTTGACCCACTGCGTTTTTACACGGGCAAAGGCCCGGCGTGCACCTTCAATGCAGACGGATCGCTTGACGACCTCCAACCGTGGGCAGGCATCCACAAGCTGCCTCACCAGGCCGAAGAAGCTGTTTGGAAGGGCGTCGCTAGGCCACAACCGGACTATGAAGCCCTTCATGGCCTCATTGGCCGCCTTATGTAGCTCGGCCATCTGCTTCAGTTGGTCGCTCATTGGCACCGGATGTTCGGCCTCAGCATACTGAGACCAGAACAGCTTCTCCGTCGAGCTTCCGTCCTCGGCCTGGTAGAACAGTGCGGCATCGGACACACTGCGGGGCAAATCTGCGAATGCTCCTGAAGAGCTCCAGATTCGGGTAAGTAATCGGTAATTCACCTTTACATGCTTGCTTTTCATATAGAAAGCCTTACCCGCTGCGATCTTCTTCATCACGTCGATCTCCTAAAGGGCCTTCTGGGCCTCGTCCTTGGCACTCTTTGCGCTCTCACGGGTCGCGGCAAGCTCAGACTCTCTCGTCTTCAGGTCAAGCTCCAACGCCTCATGCTTGGTCACGAGAGCCTGGAGCTCTTGCTACACCTCGCCCACCAGAGCCTCGTGCCTCTCTCGCTCGGTGCGCTCCTGGGCCGCCTTTTCTTCGGCCTGGGACAGCGCTTGCTTCAGGGTCGCCACCTTGGTCGTGGCCCCTGGCAAACATACGATGATCCTGTCATTTAGCAATCGCGTCCTTTTTCTCATCTACAGACGGGGTATTACTTACCCTTGTTCTCCTCGAGCTACCTCTTAGCAAGGCCGAGCTCTTTCTGGGACCCCTCGAGGGCCTCCTTCAGTACGGAGACCTCCGCAGTCAGTGCGGCGGACGCCAGCAGCGAAGCCTGCATATGCATATTGACATACTTATATTAGACTCCTGCGATATTATTTGATCCTCTGTTCGGCTTTTCTTTGTGAACACCGAACAAAGCATCAGGGGCTACTGTCTATGCGGTAATATTTCTACTACATTTTAAAACACTTACCTCGAAGCCTGTTAGAAGGCTAGTACAGGCTTCAGTCAATCCACTCTTGGCATACTAAACCTTCTGGATCACTGCACTCATGATAGTGTGGTGCTCCTCCTTGATGGAAGCGCTGCAGAGCGCTTCCAACATAGTGTTCGGCGCCTCTAGATGGACAGAGGTCACCGGCACAGGCGTCTCACCTCCCTTAGAAGGGGATAGCCTACCCGAGCTCGAAGCCATTGGAGATTCTGGCGCGGTGTTCGGCTGAGGGCCGAACTCGGAGCTCTCGGGGACCCCGTCCCCTCGGCTCCCGGAGTCCGGAAGGTCACCTTGAGGCACCTCCGGCACTGTCCCCCCTCGATCCGGTGCCTCTTGAGATAGCACCTCGGTGTCGTCGGCTGGATGAGGGGAGGTGGCGGTCGGGACTGGATCGCTATCCATGTCCGACGCGCCCAGGGAGCCGTCCGAGGATACCTCGATATTGGCTTGGGGCGGCCTGCACAATTGAGTTCGGCGTTAGGGAAATCAATGCGACAAAGGAATCCTATGGGTTACTTTGGTATCTGAATACTTACGATCTCCCCTGGGGCTTGGCCCTCGGCAACCACTCGTCTTCACTTTCGTCGACGGCGGTGGAGATGTCCGGAAGGAGCGTCCTTCCCTTCTTGGACCCTCCGGCCTCCCCAGTTGGGGCGGCCTTCCTTTTCTTGTCTCCCCCAGTCGGTGGGGGAGCCTCTTCTTCCTCTTCCTCGTCTTCGGGGGAAGAGTGCACCGCAGACTCGTTAGATGATGAGTCCGACGACGCCTGGCGTCGAGAACTCTTTCGAGCTCCCTTGGCCTTCTGGGTCTTCTCCGGCACCTTATAAGGGGCCGGAGTCCACATCATCGCCAGAAGGGCGTCTGCAGGGCCTTCGGGCAAGGGAGCCGAACAATCGATTTGTCCGGCCATCTTCTGTCAGTCCTGTTAACGGCACGGGAGTTTAGATCCCGCATAGAATCAATCTATATAGAAAACAAGTATCCTGTGAAAGGTAAAACAACTTACCACACTGGTGTGGTGCTTTGCGCTGAATCCGCGATCCTCAGTAATGGGGGGAGGGACCGCGGCGCCCTTGAACAGCACCCTCCAACCATCTTCATGAGTCGTGTCAAAGAGCTTGTTCAGAGTTCGATGCTGCGCGGGAGTATTCGGCGAACGAGCATAACCTGGACTATGTTGACAAGCTTGAGCTTCTTATCCACCATGTTCTGAATACATGACTGGAGTCTGGTCAGCTCTTTTGAATTACCCCAGGACAGGCCCTTCTCTTTCCAAGAGGTGAGCCGCATGGGGATGCCAGATCGGAACTCGGGGGCCACTACCCATGTGGGGTCGCGCGGCTCGGTGATATAAAACCACCCCAATTGCCACCCCTTTATGGTGTCCACGAAGGTGCCCTCGAGCCATGTGATGTTGGGCATCTTGCCCACCATGGCACCTCCGCACTCTGCCTGGCGGCCGCTCACTACCTTCGGCTTGACATTGAAGGTCTTCAGCCATAAGCCGAGGTGGGGCTTGATGCGGAGGAAGGCCTCGCACACGATGATGAACGCCGAGATGTTCAGGATGAAGTTCGGGGCCAGATCGTGGAAATCTAGGCCGTAATAATACATGAGCCCCCGAACAAAGGGATGGAGAGGGAATCCCAGTCCGCGGAGGAAATGGGTGAGGAATACCACCCTCTCATGGGGCTCGGGGGTGGGGATGAGCTGTCCCTCATCTGGGAGCCGGTGCGCGATATCGTCGTGCAGGTATCCGGCTCTCCTTACTTTCTTGACGTCTCCCTCCATGACGGAGGAGACCATCCACTTGCCTCCCGCTCCAAGCATGGTTGGAGAAGGTTGAGATGGAAGTGAGGACTTGGGCGCTAGAGATCGAGTATGCGGGAGCGGATGAGCAGAGGAGGAAGAAGGCGTGGATAGAAAGGTGAATCCTTATCCCTTTGTATGGGCGGACAAAATTAAACGTCCCCACTTGCCTAGTAAAACTCGCTTATCCCCGAAGCGCCGCAATTGATGGTGCGGTTGGGTTACCCACGCCCGTATTGATGAGAATCCCGTAATAAGGGGACACGATCTCTGCTTTGACAAGACGTGTCGAAAAACTGCCTCGCGTTATGTGCGGGGCTCGTTAAAAGAAACGGTTCGAATAGTCACCGGGCCATGACTGATGTCATGCTGTCAAAATAAGCCAGCAAATTAGATCTGCGAAAAAACATTATTCTCTCTACGGTGAAATGTGGGACTTATTTTGCAGGGTCGGACACTATCCTCGTATTCGACTTCTTCTGTAATGTATTCGGAGAAGGAACCCGCCTTGCAATGTCGAAGACAACTGCGTGCCGGACTCGTCGTCATTGAAGCCTGGTTCAGGGGCTACTGAGGGAGTCCTGGATTAGGGGGTCTCCGGGCAGCCGGACTATCTCCATTAGCCGGACTGTTAGACTATGAAGCTACAAGATTGAAGACTTCGTCTCGTGTCCGGATGGGACTCTACTTGGCGTGGAAGGCAAGCTAGGCAATACGTATATGGATATCTCCTCCTTTGTAACCGACCTTGTGTAACCCTAACCCTCTCCGGTGTCTATATAAACCGGAGGATTTTAGTCCGTAGGACAACAATCACAACATACAATCATACCGTAGGCTAGCTTCTAGGGTTTAGCCTCTCTGATCTCGTGGTAGATCTACTCTTGTAACACCCATATCTTCAATATTGATCAAGTAGGACGTAGGGTTTTACCTCCATCAAGAGGGCCTGAACCTGGGTAAAACTTCGTGTCCCTTGCCTCATGTTACCATCCGGCCTAGACGCACAGTTTGGGACCCGCTACCCAAGATCCGTCGGTTTTGACACCGACACTAACCATAGCATGAAACATATGGATCCAAATCAGCCCCTTACGAAGCAACACATAAAGTAGGGTTTAAGCTTCTGTCACTCTAGCAACCCATCATCTACTTATTACTTCCCAATGCCTTCCTCTAGGCCCAAATAATGGTGAAGTGTTATGTAGTCGATGTTCACATAACACCACTAGAGGAGAGACAACATACATCTCATCAAAATATCGAATGAACACCAAATTCACATGACTACTAATAGCAAGACTTCTCCCATGTCCTCAGGAACAAACGTAACTACTCACAAATCATAATCATGTTCATAATCAGAGGGGTATTAATATGCATATAGGATCTGAACATATAATCTTCCACCAATTAAACCAACTAGCATCAACTACAAGGAGTAATTAACACTACTAGCAACCCACAGGTACCAATCCCGGACTTGGAGACAAGAATTGGATACAAGAGATGAACTAGGATTTTGAGAGGAGATGGTGCTGGTGAAGATGTTGATGGAGATTGCTCTCTCCCGATGAGAGGAGCATTGGTGATGACGATGGTGATGATTTCCCCCTCCCGGAGGGAAGTTTCCCCAGTAGAACAGCTCCACCAGAGCCCTAGATTGGTTCCGCCAAGGTTCCGCCTCGTGGCGGCGGAGTTTCATCCGAGAAGATGGCTTATGATTTTTTCCTCATCGAAAGACTTCATATAGCAGAAGATGGTCATCGGAGGGCCACCAGGGGGCCCACGAGGTAGGGGGGCACGCCCAGGGGGTAGGGCGCGCCCCCCACCCTTGTGGGCAGGGTGTGGCCCCCCTGGTGAACTTCTTGTGCTCGGTATTTTTTATATATTCTGAAAACGTCTTCCGTGAAGTTTCAGGACTTTTGGAGCTGTGTAGAATAGGTTTCTAATATTTGCTCCTTTTCCAGCCCAGAATCCCAGCTGCCGGCATTCTCCCTCTTTATGTAAACCTTGTAAAATAAGAGAGAATAGGCATAAGTATTGTGACATAATATGTAATAACAGCCCATAATGCAATAAATATCGATATAAAAGCATGATGCAAAATGGACGCATCAACTCCCCCAAGCTTAGACCTCGCTTGTCCTCAAGCGAAAGCCAAAATCGAAAAATATATCCACATGTTTAGAGATAGAGGTGTCGATAAAAATAAAATATGGACATGAGGGCATCATGATCATTCTTAGAACAGCAACTTATATAATTCTTGTCATATGATCTCTTATGCTAGGGTAATAATTCAATCACAATTTCAAGTTTGAATCATAAACTTCCTTAAAAACTAACAAACTATAATCTTGGTCATTGGAGCAATTGCAATTTATCATAACATAGGAAAGAGTCAATATATAAGAGCTTTTCAGCAAGTCCACATACTCAACTATCATATAGTCTTTCACAATTGCTAACACTCATGCAATACTTATGGGTATGGAGTTTTAATCGGACACAAAGAAAGATAGGGGCTTATAGTTTTGCCTCCCAACGTTTTACCTCAAGGGTAATGTCAACAATAATAGTTCATGAAAACTCACATCCAATTAGCCATATATATACCAGGATCTTTCCAACATGTTGTGCTTCCCAAAGGATAAAATGTAAAAAGGAAGGGTGAAGATCACCATGACTCTTATGCAAGGTAGGAGATAAAAGTAAAAGATAGGCCCTTCGCAGAGGGAAGCAGAGGTTGTCATGTGCTTTTATGGTTGGATGCACAAAATCTTAATGCGAAAGAACGTCACTTTATATTGCCACTTGTGATATGGACCTTTATTATGCAGTCCGTCACTTATATTTCTTCCATATCACACGATCGTATAAAGCTTATTTTCTCCCACACTAATAAGTCATACATATTTAGAGAGCAATTTTTATTGCTTGCACCGATGACAACTTACTTGGAGGATCTTACTCAATCCATAGGTAGGTATGGTGGACTCTCATGGCAAAACTGGTTTAAGGGTATTTGGAAGCACAAGTAGTATCTCTACTTGGTGCGATGAATTTGGCTAGCATGAGGGGGAAAGACAAGCTCAACCATGTTGGATGATCCATGGCAATATAGTTTATCTCAGATGTAAGAAAACATAACCCATTACGTTGACTTCCTTGTCCAACGTCAACTCTTTAGCATGTCATATTTTAATCAGTGCTCACAATCATAAAAGATGTCCAAGATAGTATATTTATATGTGAAGACCTCTCTTTCTTTATTACTTCCTATTAATTGCAACGATGACCAAAACTATGTTTGTCAACTCTCAACAACTTTTATTCATCATACCTTTTCTATGTGAGCTCATTACTCTCCATAAGATCCACATGATTTCTTTGTTTCCTTTTTATTTCTTTCTCTTTTCTTTCATTCACTTAAGATCATGGCAAAATAGTCAAGCCCTTGACTCAACACTAATCTTTATTATATATAGCTCACGGACTCGATTACATAGAAGGATCATAAAGCAAAACTCAAAACTAGATCATACTAAAAACTTTTATTCTACTAGATCAAGATATTACCAAAAGGATCGAACTAAGAGAAACGATAAAGATAAAAGTGATGGTGATATGATACCGGGGCACTCCCCCAAGCTTGGCAGTTGCCAAGGGGAGTACCCATACCAGATACACAATTCTTCTTTGTTGGTGGAGAAGGTGATGGTTTTGTTGATGGCGTAGGCTTGTCATCCTTCTTCCAAGGCATAGGCTCACCATCATAGAAGGATGATCGAGTCTCCTGAAACCTCAAATCTGCAGCCAAACTCATCCTCTTGAATCTATATTCATACTCACAGTTTTGATTTTGCAAGTCATAGATCTGGGCTTGGAGATGCTCGTTTTTCTCATGAAGCTTGAAGATGGCCTCCCTAATGTCCTTGACGTCCAGCTTGTGGTTGTTGGTGAACTCCATGATCATAATGTGATTGGAATCGAGACCACGCTCCACCATCTACTGACACTTGAAAACTTCTTGCTCCAATGCCTCGAGCCTTGCCTCCGTGCTTCCGGTCTTCCTTGGTCCCTCAACATCGCGGATGTGCAACAACCCCTCACGCATCTCAATGGCATGAGGGTGTTGCAGCACCTCCGCGAGGTAGGGGTTGATGACCTTCTCGAAGAGCTGGTCCTTGGGGGCACTTGAAGACGAGATGATGACCTGGATCTGTCAGAAAAACAGCTCGAAACAAAGACCAGAGATTTTTGCGTGATACGGGAGTCAAAATCTCCGGGAGATTATATAATGATTTTTTACTGACCAAAATACGTGTCGTGTAAGAAAACGGAGTCCGGAAAGCGCACGAGGTGCCCACAAGGTAGGGGGCGCGCCTAGGGGGATAGGGTGCGCCCTCCACCCTCGTGGAGGCCTCGTGTCCTTCCCGGACTGCTACTTATTTTCTATTTTTCTAAATATTCCAAAACGGAGAAATATTGCCTTAAAAACTATTTTGGAGTCGGTTTGCTTACCGTACCACATACCTATTCCTTTTCGAAGTTTGAAACATTCCGGAAAGTGTCCCTTATGTATTCCTCCGGGGTTACGGTTTCAATAACATTGGTTTCAACATTTGTGGGATTACCTGAGATATGATGTTTGATTCTTTGATCGTTCACCACCTTCGGATTTGTGCCTTTGAAGTTGTTGATTTTTATGGCACCAGAACGATAGACCTCCTCGATAATGTAAGGACCTTCCCATTTAAAGAGAAGTTTTCCTGCAAAAAATCTTAAACGGGAGTTGTATAGCAATACATAATCACCTACATTAAACTCATGCTTTTGTATTCTTTTGTCATGCCATCTTTTAACTTTTTCTTTAAACAACTTGGCATTTTCGTAGGCTTCGGTTCTCCATTCATCGAGTGAGCTAATATCAAATAACCTCTTCTCACCGGCAAATTTAAAATCATAATTGAGCTCTTTAATAGCCCAATATGCCTTGTGTTCTAGTTCGAGAGGTAAGTGACATGCATTTCCATAAACCATTTTATACGAAGACATACCCATAGGATTTTTATATGTAATTCTATAGGCCCATAATGCATCATCAAGTTTCTTGGACCAATTCTTTCTAGACCTATTAACAGTCTTTTGCAAAATTAATTTGAGCTCTCTATTGCTCAATTCTACTTGACCACTAGACTGTGGGCGATAAGGAGATGCAATTCTATGATTAACATGATATTTATCAAGCATTTTACGGAAAGCAGCATGAATAAAATGTGAACCACCATCAGTCATTAAATATCTAGGGACTCCAAATCTTGGAAAAATAATTTCTTTAAGCATTTTAATAGAGGTGTTGTGATCAGCACTACTAGTTGGAATAGCTTCTACCCACTTAGTAACGTAATCAACAGCAACTAAAATATGTGTATATCCATTAGAGGCAGGAAAAGGTCCCATATAGTCAAAGCCCCAAACATCAAATGGTTCAATAACGAGTGAATAGTTCATAGGCATTTCTTGACGTCTACTAATATTACCAATTCTTTGACATTCATCACATGATAAGACAAACTTACGGGCATCTTTGAAGAGAGTAGGCCAATAAAAACAAGATTGCAATACCTTATGTGCAGTTCTATCTCCAGCATGGTGTCCTGCATAAGCTTCGGAGTAACACTTGCGTAGGATATGTTCCTGTTCATGCCCAGGTACACAGCGTCTGATAATACCATATACTCCTTTATAAAGATGTGGGTCATCCCAAAAGTAATGTCTCAAATCATAGAAGAACTTTTTCTTTTGCTGGTATGTAAAACTAGGTGGTATGAATTTGGCAACAATGTAATTAGCATAATCAGCATACCATGGAGCAGTATGAGAAGCATTTATGACATTTAATTGCTCATCAGGAAAGCTATCATCAATAGGTAGTGGGTCATCAAGCACATTTTCTAACCTAGACAAGTTGTCTGCAACGGGGTTCTCAGCTCCCTTTCTATCAACAATATGTAAGTCAAATTCTTGTAGCAAGAGAACCCATCTAATAAGTCTAGGTTTAGCATCTTTATTTTCCATAAGATGTTTAATAGCAGCATGATCAGTGTGAATAGTTACTTTAGAATCAACAATATAAGGTCTGAACTTATCACAAGCAAATACAACTGCTAAGAATTCTTTTTCAGTAGTAGCATAATTTCTTTGAGCATTGTCTAGGGTTTTACTAGCATATTGAATAACGTTTAATTTCTTATCAACTCTTTGCCCTAGAACAGCACCTACAGCATAATCACTAGCATCACACATAATTTCAAAGGGTAAATTCCAATCAGGTGGCTGAACAATAGGTGCAGAGATCAATGCTTTCTTAAGTATTTCAAATGCTTCTACACAATCATCATCAAAGACAAATGGTATATCTTTTTGTAATGAATTAGTCAGAGGCCGAGAAATTTTTGAGAAGTCCTTAATGAACCTCCTATAAAATCCGACGTGACCAAGGAAACTTCTTATACCTTTGATGTCCTTGGGGCATGGCATCTTTCAATAGCATCAACCTTGGCTTTATCAACTTCAATACCTCTTTCAGAAACTTTATGCCCCAAGACAATACCTTCATTAACCATAAAGTGGCACTTTTCCCTATTCAAGACAAGATTAGTTTCTTCACATCTCTGCAAAACTCAATCAAGGTTGCTCAAGCAATCATCAAAAGAAGATCCATAGACGGAGAAATCGTCCATGAAAACCTCACAAATCTTTTCACAAAAGTCAGAGAATATAGCCATCATGCATCTTTGAAAGGTAGCAGGTGCATTACATAAACCAAAAGGTATACGTCTATAAGCAAAAGTACCAAAAGGGCAAGTAAAAGTAGTCTTTGATTGATCCTTGGCTGACACAGGTATTTGAGAGAAACCAGAATAACCATCTAGAAAGCAAAAATGTGTATGTTTGGATAATATTTCTAGCATTTGATCGATAAAAGGTAAGGGGTAATGATCCTTTTTAGTGGCCTTATTTAATTTGTGGAAATCAATTACCATCCTATAACCTGTAATAATTCTTTGAGGAATCAATTCATCTTTATCATTAGGAACGACAGTAATACCTCCCTTCTTAGGGACACAATGGACAGGACTTACCCACTGACTATCAGCAACGGGATAGATTATACCTGCCTCAAGGAGCTTTAGTATTTCCTTTCTTACCACTTCTTTCATTTTAGGATTCAGTCGTCGTTGATGATCACGAATTGGTTTAGCATCTTCTTCCAAATTTATTTTATGTTGACATCGAGTGGGACTAATGCCCTTAAGATCATCAAGAGTATACCCAATAGCAGCACCGTGCTTCTTCAGAGTTTTCAATAATCTCTCTTCCTCATGCTCTGAAAGGTTAGCACTAATAATAACAGGATATACCTTTTTCTCATCAAGATAAGCATATTTAAGAGTATCAGGCAAAGGTTTAAGCTCAAACACGGGATCACCATTGGGTGGAGGAGGATCCCCTAGGATTTCAACAAGAAAATTGTGTTTCAAAATAGGTTCCTGTTTAAAGAATACTTCATCTATTTCCTTTCTTTCATTCATAAACATATCATTTTCATGGTCTAGCAAATATTGTTCTAAAGGATCACTAGGAGGTACGACAATAGAAGCAAGACCAATAATTTCATCCTTACTAGGTAATTCTTCTTCACGGTGTTGTCTACTAAATTTAGAGAAATTAAATTCATGAGACATATCATCTAAACCGATAGTAACAACATCCTTTTTGCAATCTATCTTAGCATTAACAGTGTTTAAGAAGGATCTACCAAATATAATGGGACAAAAGCTATCATGTGGGGAACCAAGAACAAGAAAATCAGCAGGATATTTAGTTTTCCCACACAAGACTTGAACATCTCTAACAATTCCCATTGGTGAAATAGTATCTCTATTGGCAAGTTTAATTGTGACATCAATATCTTCTATCTCAGTAGGTGCAATATCATGCATAATTTCTCTATATAGGTCAATAGGTATTGCACTAGCACTGGCACCCATATCACATAAGCCATGATAACAATGATATCCTATTTTAACAGAAATGACAGGCATGCCTACCATAGGTCTAGGTTTATCTTTAGCACAAGGTTTAGCAATTCTAGCAGTTTCATCACATAAATAAATAACATGCCCATCAATATTATCAGCTAAAAGATCTTTAACAATAGCAATATTAGGTTCAACTTTAACTTGCTCAGGAGGTGTATATGTTCTAATATTGCTTTTACGAACCACAGTTGAAGCTTTAGCATGATCCTTTATCCTAACAGGGAAAGGTGGTTTCTCAACATAAGAAGTAGGAACAAGAGGATCATTATAAGTGATAGTCTTTTCTTCAACTTTAATAGGTGCAGCTACTTTTACTTCAATGGGAGGATGATATTTAAACCACTTCTCCTTGGGGAGATCAACATAAGTAGCAAAAGATTCACAGAAAGAAGCTACTATCTCAGAGTCAAGTCCATATTTAGTGCTAAATTTACGAAAAACATCAGTATCCATAAAAGATTTAACACAATCAAACTTAGGTGTCATACCTGACTCCTTACCTTTGTCGAGGTCCCAATCTTCAGAGTTGTGTTTAATTCTTTCCAATAAATCCCATTTGAATTCAATAGTCTTTGTCATAAAAGAGCCAGCACAAGAAGTATCGAGCATGTTGCGATTGTTATCAGAAAGCCGAGCATATAAATTTTGAATAATCATCTCTCTTGACAGCTCATGATTGGGGCATGAATATAACATTGATTTAAGACTCCCCCAAGCTTGAGCGATGCTTTCTCCTTCGCAAGGCCAAAAATTATATATATAATTGCGATCATGATGAACTAGATGCATAGGGTAAAACTTCTGATGAAATTCCAATTTCAATCGTTTGTAGTTCCATGACCCCGTATCATCACATAGCCTATACCATGTCAATGCATCTTCCTTAAAAGATAAAGGGAAGATCTTCTTCTTAACAACATCTCCGGGTACACCTGCAAGCTTAAATAATCCACAAACTTCATCAACATATATTAGGTGCTCATCAGGATGCATTGTTCCATCTCCTGCAAAAGGATTAGCTAGTAGTTTTTCTATCATACCCGAAGGAATTTCAAAGCAGACATTTTCATTTTCATTTTCATTTTCAGTAGGTTCAGTAGGTTGAGGAGCAACTCTTTGCTCTACTGGTCGGGGTGAAGATACCCCGAACAAGCCCCTCAGAGGATTACTTTCCATAGTAACAAGTGACAGTAAATTTCAGCACACTATGTAAATTTTTCCTTGCCAAATTCCACCTACCAAAGGCGCTTCACTCCCCGGCAACGGCGCCAGAAAAGATCTTGATGACCCACAAGTATAGGGGATCTATCGTAGTCCTTTCAATAAGTAAGAGTGTTGAACCCAACGAGGAGCAAAAGGAAATGATAAGCAGTTTCCAGCAAGGTATTCTCTGCAAGTACTGAAATAAGTGGTAACAGATAGTTTTGTGATAGGATAATTTGTAACGAGCAATAAGTAACAAAAGTAAATAAAGTGTAGCAAGGTGGCCCAATCCTTTTTGTAGCAAAGGAAAAGCCTGGACAAACTCTTATATAGAGAAAAGCGCTCCCGAGGACACATGGGAATATCGTCAAGCTAGTTTTCATCGCGTTCATATGATTTGTGTTCTGTACTTTGATAATTTGGTATGTGGGTGGACCGGTGCTTGGGTACTGTCCTTACTTGGACAAGCATCCCACTTATGATTAACCTCTATTGCAAGCATCTGCAACTACAACAAAAGTATTAAGGTAAACCTAACCATAGCATGAAACATATGGATCCAAATCAGCCCCTTACGAAGCAACGCATAAACTAGGGTTTAAGCTTCTGTCACTCTAGCAACCCATCATCTACTTTTTACTTCCCAATGCCTTCCTCTATGCCCAAATAATGGTGAAGTGTTATGTAGTCGACGTTCACATAACACCACTAGAGGAGAGACAACATACATCTCATTAAAACATCGAACGAACACCAAATTCACATGACTACTAATAGCAAGACTTCTCCCATGTCCTCAGGAACAAACGTAACTACTCACAAAGCATAATCATGTTCATAATCAGAGGGGTATTAATATGCATATAGGATCTAAACATATGATCTTCCACCAATTAAACCAACTAGAATCAACTACAAGGAGTAATTAACACTACTAGCAACCCACAGGTACCAATCCCGGACTTGGAGACAAGAATTGGATGCAAGAGATGAACTAGGGTTTTGAGAGGAGATGGTGCTGGTGAAGATGTTGATGGAGATTTCTCTCTCCCGATGAGAGGAGCGTTGGTGATGACGATGGCGACGATTTCCCCCTCCCGGAGGGAAGTTTCCCCGGCAGAACAGCTCCGCCAGAGCCCTAGATTGGTTCCGCCTCGTGGCGGCGGAGTTTCATCCGAGAAGATGGCTTATGATTTTTTCCTCATCAAAAGACTTCATATAGCAGAAGATGGTCATCGGAGGGCCACCAGGGGCCCACGAGGTAGGGGGTGCGCCCCCCACCCTCGTGGGCAGGGTGTGGCCCCCCTGTTGAACTTCTTGCGCTCGGTATTTTTTATATATTCTGAAAACGTCTTCTGTGAAGTTTCGGGACTTTTGGAGCTGTGCAGAATAGGTCTCTAATATATGCTTATTTTCCAGCCCAGAATCCCAGCTGCCGGCATTCTCCCTCTTTATGTAAACCTTGTAAAATAAGAGAGAATAGGCATAAGTATTGTGACATAATGTGTAATAACAGCCCATAATGCAATAAATATCGATATAAAAGCATGGTGCAAAATGGACGTATCACATATGCATATCATTTTCATGGTCAAGCAAATATTGTTCTAGTGGATCGGTAGGAGGCACGACAATAGAAGAAAGACCAATTATTTCATCCTTACTAGCTAGGTAATTCTTTTTATGAGGTTGACTATTAAACTTGGAGAAATTAAACTCATGAGACTCATCACCAAAACTAACACCGATGGTTTGTTTATGACAATCTATTTTAGCATTAACGATGTTCAAGAAAGGTCTACCAAAGATAATGGGGCAAAAGTCATCTTGTGGGGAACCAAGAACTAGAAATTCAGTAGGATATTTTATTTTCCCACACAAGACTTCAACATCTCTAACAATCCCAAGTGGTGTGATAGTGTCTCTATTAGCAAGCTTAATGGTAACATCTATGTCTTCTATTTCAGCGGGTGCTATGTCATTCATAATTCCTTGGTATAAGGTAAAAGGAATAGCAATCACGCTATCACCTAGGTCACATAAACCATGGTAACAGTGATCTCCTATTTTGACTTAGACAACAGGCATGCCAACAACGGGTCTATGTTTATCTTTTTCATCGAGTTTAGCAATTCTAGCAGCTTCATCACAGAAGTAAATAACATGTCGATCTATGTTTTCTACCAAGAGATCTTTAACCATAGCAACACTAGGTTCTACTTTGATTTTTTCAGCAAGTTTAGGTGCTCTTACATTACTTTTATTGACCACGGCTGAAACCTTAGCATGTTCTTTTATCTTAACAGGGAAAGGTGGTCTTGCAATATAAGTAGTAGGAACAACTGTATCAACATTGTAAATAACAGTTTCATCTTTAGCCACAACCAGTTCTTTAATTTCTTATTTAATAGGTGGATGATATTTAAACCACTTCTCTTTAGGGAGATCGACATGAGTAGCAAAATATTCACAAAGGGAGGCTACTATCTCAGAGTCAAGTCCATATTTAGTGCTAAACTATTGAAAAGCATTGGTATTCATAAAAGATTTAACACAATCAAACATAAGCTTAATACCTGACTCTTTACCTTCGTCAAGTTCCCAATCTTCATAGTTGCGTTTAATTCATTCTAAAAGATCCCACCTGAACTCAATAGTCTTCTTCATAAAGTAACCAGTACAAGAAGTATCGAGCATGGATTGATCATCACGAGAAAATCGGGCATAAAAATTCTGAATGATAATTTCTCTTGGGAGCTCATGATTGGGGCATGAATATAATATTTACCTAAGCCTCCCGGAACTACAACAATACTTTCTCCTTCACGAGGCCAAAAATTATATATGTATAATTCCTATCACGATGAACTAGATGCATAGGATATTTTTTTTGGTGAAATTCCAATTTCAATTGATTCCAGTTCCAAGATCCAATATCACAACCTAGCCTATACCATGCCAATGCTTTTCCCTTCAAAGATAAAGGGAAAACCTTCTTCTTAGCTTTATCTTAGGGTAATCTCGCAAGCTTAAATAATCCAAAATTTTCATCTACATATATCAACTGCATATCAGGATGTTCGGTTCCATATCCTGCATAAGGATTAGCTAGCAGTTGTTCTATCATACCCGAAGGGATTTCATAACTAGTATTTTCAGTAGGTGCAGTAGGTTGAGGGACAGCTAATTGTGGTTCCGTTCGAGGTGAAGATACCCTGAACAAACCCCTCAAAGGATTGTTCTCCATAGTAACATGTGACAATAAATTTTAACACGTAGCAATAATTTTTCCTTACCAAAATCCACTTACCAAGAGCACTTCACTCCCCAGCAACGGCACCTGAAAAGAGTCTTGATGACCCACAAGTATAGGGAATCAATCATAGTCCTTTCGATAAGTAAGAGTGTCGAACCCAACGAGGAGCAGAAGGAAATGACAAGTAGTTTTCAGCAAGGTATTCTCTACAAGCACTGAAATTATAAGTAACAAGTATTTTGATAGCAAGATAATTTGTAACGAGCAAGTAGCTGTAAGGGCAAATAAAATGCAGCAAGGTATCCCAATCCTTTTATGGCAAAAGACATGCCAAAACGGTCTCTTATGATAAGCGAGGTGTTCTTGAGGGTACACTGGAATTTCATCTAGTCACTTTCATCATGTTGGTTTGATTCATGATCGCTACTTTGATAATTTTATATGTGGGTGGGCCGGTGCTTAGGTGTTGTTCTTACTTGAACAAACCTCCTACTTATGATTAACCCCCTCGCAAGCATCCGCAACTACGAGAAAAGTATTAAGATAAAATCTAACCATAGCATTAAACTTTTGGATCCAAATCGGTCCCTTACGAAGTAGCGCATAAACTAGGGTTTAAGCTTCTGTCACTCTAGCAACCCATCATCTAATAACTACTTCACAATGCATTCCCTTAGGCCCAATTCTGGTGAAGTGTCATGTAGTCAATGTTCACATGACACCACTAAGGGAATCACAACATACATATCATCAAAATATCGAACACATATCAAGTTCACATGATTACTTGCAACAAGATTTCTCCAGTGACCTCAAGAACAAAAGTAACTACTCACAAATGATAATCATGCTCAATATCAGAGGGGTATTAAATAGCATAATGGATCTAAACATATAACCTTCCACCAAATAAACCATATAGTAATCAACTACAAGATGTAATCAACACTCCTAGTCACCCACAAGCACCAATCTAAGGTTCCGGTACAAAGATTGAACACAAGAGATGAACTAGGATTTGAGAGGAGATGGTTCTGTTGAAGATGTTGATGGAGATTGCTCTCCCCAAGATGGGAGAGTTGTTGGTGATGATGATGACGATGATTTCCCCCTCTGAGAGGGAAGTTCCGCCGGAGGGCAAAAGTGCTCCTGCCCAAGTTCCGCCTTGAGACGGCAGCGCTTCATCCCGAAAGTCCTCTCCTTATTTTTTTTCTAGGTCAAAATGACTTATCTACCAGAAGAGGGGCGCCATAGGTGGGACGAGGAGGGCACGACCCACCAGGGCACGCCCAGGTGGGGTTATGCCCACCTGGTGGGCCCCATCTAGTAGTTATTTGCTCCAATATTCCTCATATATTCCAAAATAATTCTTCGTAAATTTTCAGCTCATTTGGAGATGTGCAAAATAGGTAGCTCTCACGTAGCTTTTCCAGGTCTAGAATTCCAGCTGTCGGTATGCTCCCTCTTTGTGTGAACCTTGCATATTATGAGACAAAAGGCATTAGAATTACTCCAAAGGGCATTATTATGCATAAAAACCTAGTAAATAACAGTAGGTAACATGATGCAAAATGGACGTATGAGCTGTTAACGGGTTATCGGATCCAAACCAGAACCTGATAGCTTAACGGTGACCTGTTACAGTGGAAGCCACGTGTCGGTTACCCTTAATGAACACACTTCCATGATGTGCCATTTATCGTCATGGAAGTGGACACTTCCATGATGATTATTTCAGTATTGTCATGGAACACTTCTACGACAGCACATGTATGACTATCTTGATTCTGTCATAAAATCGTCATGGACGTACATGCATGACAGAAAATGTGACCTACTGTGACAAACATGTATCATCACGGAAGTGTATTTTATTTGTAGTGGCAGTTGCCATTTGCAAAGCGTGTGTGATGTCAGACAATATCAGAAATGATGCGAGCAAACTAAATGTTTGTGATAGTTGCCTTATCGTATAGGCTTTACAATCATGAACTATTTCTGATGTGATACGCATCGTAAACATTGCACCACAGAATAGCATGTGCGATAGTTATCTTGTACGACACAGGTATGCCTGTCTGACGTTTTGTAATCCTATCTGACACTCGTATGATGATTAGTTAATCTTCTTGATTATATATTGCATATAGTCGGGGAGAAGTCAATGTGTGTGATTGTCTGCTTATCATACATGTTCTATAATTGTGAACTGTTTGTGATGGTGTGCACATCATAAACGTAGCACCACAGAAGACCGACTGCAATGATAATGCGAGCACAAACGAGTACAAAGGATGGAGCATTTGGGATATTCGAGATATCACAAATAGTTGTCTGAAGACTCATGTTTGGGATAGATGCTAGCATCACATACGCTTAGTTATGCAAAACGTGTGCATTGTTGCTCCCTATCCCTGATGGTTTTTGGGTCATGTGGGAAGGACCCCCTATCGCGCACACTAGCAAGGCGACGGTTTAAAATGTTGTCATGGAAAGGGGTTAAAAAACCGTTTGTGTAGCAGCTCACTGTACCAGTGCTTATAGGAATAGCTCAATAGATTGATCATAAAGGATAACTTTGAGGTGGTTTCATACCCTACAAACAATTTCATCTTATGTTCTCCACTTGATAAGAACTTTGGAGTGATTCTTTGTCGCACGTTGAGTGATTGTTATATGATTCAATTATGTTAGCACTGTTGAGAGATTGCACTAGTAAAAGTATGAACCCTAGGCCTTGTTTTCAAGCATTGCAATACCATTTGTGCTCCATTTTATCACTTGCTACCTTCTGTTTTTTATTTTCAGATTACAAAAACCTATATCTACTATCCATACTACATTTGTATCACTATCTCTTCGCCGAACTAGTGCACCTATACAATTTGCCATTGTATTGGGTGTGTTGGGGACACAAGAGATTTCTTGTATTTGATTGCAGGGTTGTTTGAGAGAGATTATCTTCATCCTACGCCTCCCATAGATTGATAAACATTAGCTCATCCACTTGAGGGGAAATTGCTACTGTCCTACAAACTCTATGCTTGGAGGCCCAACACGTGTCTACAAGAATAAGTTGTGTAGTAGACATCACACACTAACAGGACTAAGGGCAAGATTCATGGTGGCATTTATGCTACTCGCTTAACGAGACATTTGCATGTCGATATAGGCCCACATGATTATTTGTTGCTTAGGATTTATCTAGATCACCAAGCTATGATAGATCACCATTTTATTGATGCACCTGAGCCTCCTCACCACATTTGTTATAACTTGGTTTTTAGTGAGGATACTCGTGATGTCATTTCATTGCATGCACCTGCTTTATTTGACTCTCATGCTAGGAACAGATACACCATCATGCCACCGGACATAATTGCTTACCGGAATGCATTGGCTGAGGCAGAGAACGAGACCCGAGCTTGGGATGCTCAAGTGGTGCTGCCTCGGCACTTTCATATCTGACCAGATGGCTACTATGGGTGGTGATTACCAAGCAAGGCAAAAGCCTTAGCTTGGGGGAGAACGTATTTTTCACCAACATTACATTCATGTTCACACATTTCATTCCAGTTGTCGGTGTTCATCCGCTCTCACTGTATAATCCATGTTAGTTCTATTTTTTGGTTTCTTCTTGTGTCTTTGAAAAACTTTGAGAAAATCAAAAAATATTCCTTGCTTCTTTTCGGTTTTCCTTTCTAATTTAATTAGTTGTGGTATTAAACAAAAATCCAAAAAGACTTATGTTTCTTCTTTTGCTTGTTGGGAGCTTTCATGCGTAAATAGTTTTTCTCGCTTTTTGTTTTTCCTTCATTAATTTGCTTTCTTCAGAAAAACTAAAAACTCCAAAAATATTTCAGTGTGTTTATCTAAAATTCTTTTATTGTTATTGAGTCATCGTAAGGAGAAGACCATGAAGAAAATGTTGAGTGGATCTCATATGCATTATTGTTGATCTAACAAAGACCCCATATTACCTTGTCTTCTTCTTTGAATAGAATGTTTGCAGACTCCAGCTTAGTCAACGACAATCTTGCACTATTATTATTCTCATATCATTCAATCGTGCAAGTAAAAGGCAATAATGATGATAATTTGATGAAGTGACTGTGGCAAGGAAAAGCGGGTATGTACTCACCTTGTTTTTGTTTTTGTAAATATGCTTAACTCGGTATCCATGATTCAGCATATTATGAGTAAACATGTTTATGATACAATTAGATATTATAGTTGCTCATGACATGCTTAAGTAGCTAGGAGTGAATAATGATTTATCTTGGGTGTCAACATGCATTAAAATGGTTATGATGTAGTATGATAATATGGTATCTCCCTCTGAATGTTTCAAGTGGCTTGACTTGGCATAGTTCACGCATGTAGTTGATTCAAAACCAACATAGCCTCAACGATATTTATGTTCATGGTGTTTATATCCTATTCATGTTAGTATTCAATGTTAATTATTCACAATGCATGATTATGACTATTGTCGCTCTCTAGTTGGTCGCTTCTCAATCTATTTGCTAGCCTTCACCTATATTAAGCGGGAATACTGCTTGTGCATACAAATCCCTAAACCAAAGTTATTCCAGATGAGTCCACTATATCTACCTATATGCGGTATTACTCTGCCATTCCAAAGTAAATTTTCATGTGCCACCTCTAATCCTTCAAATAACCATATGTTTTGTGTGCCCGTGCCACTCATGGAGCAATAGGGAGTGGTCAGTATCTTCCATGCTAAGTGGGTTATTCTCACGATGGGGGTTTATTCACCCGCCATTGCATGAGACAGGCTGGTAATTGGGATGCCCGATCCAATAATCAAAATGAAAAAAAAAATGAAGCAAACTCCCCCGAAAAGTTGTTGGTATGGAGGGCGCCCATGGATTCGGCTAGCCATGGCTTGTGTTTGTTGGTGGAGGAGGAGTAAACTTTACCTTTCTGCTTGGAAACCGCCGGTAATGTGTTTAGCATGGGAGATATTGAAATTTCTTGGTCGTAACGGTTACAGGAAAGGCATGCCTCTCAAAATTTGTTAGGGATTGATCCCTAGTATCCGCTATGTGCTTTGTGATGGGTTCAATCTTGCGGTGCTCTATCCTAGTGATAGAAAGGGACAAGACGCACATTTGTATTGTTGCCATTAAGGGTAAAACAATGTGGTTTATTCATATTGATTAGGTTTACTTCGTCTACATCATGTCATCTTCCTTAAGGCATCACTCTATTTTTATTAACTTAATACCCTACATGCATGCTGGATAATGGTCGATGGGTGGAGTAATAGTAGTAGATGCAGGCAGGAATCGGTCTACTTGTCTCGGACATGATGCCTATATACATGATCATTGCTTTGAATATCATCATACCTATGCGCTTTTCTATCAATTGCCCAACAATAATTTGTTCATCCCACCGTATACCATGTGCTCGAGAGAGAAGTCTCTAGTGAAAACTATGGCCCCCGGGTCTACTTTTATTATATATTACCAAAACCTAAATTCCTTTGCTGTAATTTTTCTTCTTTTATTTTGTTTTGCAATTTATCTATCTACCACTACGAGATTTGATCCTTGCAAGTAACGAGTTCAAGGGGATTGACAACCCTCTTGCCCACGTTTGGTGCAAGCATTTGCTTTTGTGTGTGCATGTGTTGTTCACGAGACTTTGCGTGATTCTCCTACTAGATTGATACTTTGGTTCTCAATGAGGGAAATACTTATCTCTACTATGTTGCATCTCCTCTCCTCTTCAGGGAAAATCCCAACACAGCTCACAAGTAGCACCAACAACAGCAAAATAAGCAAAGTATAAACCACTATAACAAAAACTAATAGGACCAATGGAGGAGTCACATACCAAGGAGCAATTTCTTCGAAAAGTTTCAGAAACGGAGCTTTGAGCAAAGAGATCAAATTTTTGCGTGTGTGAGCAAGAACTTGGGTTATGAACTGGACATGATTTTTTCTAGAGGTGTAAGAAGGCAATGGGGAAGTGAACTAAGTGAGTGGGGTCCTCTGGGCCCCACAAGGCACATGTGCGCGACTAGGGGGTAGGCACGCCCTACTGCCTTGTGGACAGCGGGGGAACCCCTAGGATGTCTCTAGTGCCAAAAAAATGTTTTATTCAATAAAAAAATCATGTTAAAATTTTAAGACATTCTAAGCTCTTTTATCTATGGGTCATTTTATTGCATAGAAAACCCAAAAAACATGCTAAGCATGATATCCTGGACATTTAAACTTTATCAAATTAAAAATTTCAGGGAACTAAATAGAGTTACAAAAGGTTGTGCTTACAGAATTCATCGACCATATGCTCATCGAATAGAAATCATTAACAAGGTTGATCAAAAGTCTCAATTGGAATGAGCATGGTTCCAATAATAACAGTTGGATATTTCTTTTCAGGAACCAGAAGAGGAAATTCAAAGTCTCCAATAGTGATTGACATAAAGTTTTCAACAGAATTGATACTATTTAGGCCCCGTTTGATAGCTCAGCTTTTTCTAAGTATTATGAGAATACTACATTTTTTAAAATACCATGGTTTTAATTACTATGAGTTGTTTGGCAACAATAAAAAACTGTAGTATTCAAACTGTAGTATTGTCAAAACTGTGGTATTTTATCTGCATTAAAAAAAGAATGCCGGGCCTATTTTTTAAAACAGAGAACGCGAAGAAAACAAGACTCTTCGTTATCGCCTTCCTTGCTTGCAAGCTACCGCCGCCCGGAAGATCGTTGGCCATGGGACAAGCCAACAGAAGAGAATGGAAAGAAAAATGGTGTCCTTCCTGCTCCCACTTCCGCTCCTCCTCTCATCGTACGCGCTATGCACCAGGTCGGGCCCCCTATCTAACTCAAGCCCAGATTTCTCATGCAATAGTTACGCACGCTGCTGGCTGACACTGCTCATGTTGTTGTGTGCGATCATAGCCATAACGTACGTGTGTCGCTCTACCATGTCGCGTCCTTGCTCGTCGCGGCTTGCCGTGCATGCGCTGCTCCTGAACACCGTCCCATGCCTCAGTGCACCGCCCTCGCCGCTGCCAGCCAAGCTGCAGCTGAGCTAGAGTGACATCATGTGCTTCTGTGCCGTGCCGCTGTGCTCCGACTGTCGCTGATGCATAGCATGCCATCGGGTCTGATTAGGCATGGCCGTTTAATTTGTGGTCAGCTAAATTCATGCATGTTTGCAAATGCTATGAAACGGCTAGCTAGCCACTTTATGTCGTTGTAAACATGCACTGGCCAAACACTGTCACAGTATTCCCAATACTGCAAAATACTTTGATATGTCAAAACTGTGGTATCTAGTACCTATAGACAAAATACTACAGTTTTTCAATACTATAGTTTCTGTAGTACTTAGCTGTCAAACACAACCTTACTTTATTTTGCTTACTCGGGAAATACACCATATGCTTATTGTCGTTGACATGGAAAGTGACCTTGCTTTTATTACAATCAATATCAGCCCCTAAAGTGTTAAGAAAAGGTTTTCTAAGGATAACGTACATGTTGTCATCCTCGGGTATATCAAGAATAGCAAAGTCCATTAAGATAGTAACATTAGCAACAACCGGAATGCACTCACAAGTACCAATGGGTATAGCACTGGATTTGTCAGCCATTTGGAAAGAAATTTCAGTAGGAGTGAACTTACTCAAGTCAAGTCTTGTATAAAGAGAGAAGGGCATTGATATGTCTCCAACGTATCTATAATTTTTTATTGTTCCATGTTGTTATATTATCATTCTTGGATGTTTCACAATCATTTTACATCATTTTTGGGGACTAACCTATTGACATAGTGCCTAGTGTCAGTTGCTGTTTTTTGCTTGTTTTTTACATCATAGAAAATCAATATCAAACGGAGTCCAAATGCAGCAAAACTTTTTGTGGATTTTTTTGGACTGAAATACACCCAATGGGCCAGAGAAGCACCTGAGGGGTGCCTCAAGGGGGCACAACCAACCAGGGCATGCTTGGGCCCCTAGGCACGCCCAGGTGGGTTGTGCCCACCTTGGCTGCCTCCTGCACCACCTCTTTGCTCTATAAATACCCCAATATTCCAGAAACCCTAGGGGAGTCGACGAAAATCAATTCCAGCCGCCGCAAGTTCCAGAAACCACATATCCAATCTAAACACCATCATGGAGGGGTTCATCATCCTCATTGGTGCCTCTCCGATGATGCGTGAGTAGTTCTTTGTAGACCTACGGGTCCGTAGTTAGTAGCTAGATGGCTTCCTCTCTCTCTCTCTTTTGATTCTTAATACAATGGTCTCTTGGAGATCTATTTGATGTAACTCTTTTTGCGGTATGTTTGTTGGGATCTGATGAACTTTGAGTTTATGGTCAGAACTATGTTTTTATCCATGGAAGTTATTTGAGTTTTTTGATCTCTTATATGCATGATTACTTATAGCCTCGTATTTCTTCTTCAAATCTTTGGTTTAGTTAGGCCAACTAGACCAATTTTTCTTGCCATGGGAAGAGGTTCTTTGTGATGGGTTCGATCTTACGGTGCTTGATCCCAGTGACAGAAGGGGAAACGACATGTATGTATCGTTGCAATTAAGGATAACAAGATGGGGTCTATTTCTACATAAATAGATCTTGTCTACATCATGTCATCGTTCTTATTGCATTACTCCATTTCTCCATGAACTTAATACACTAGATGCATGTTGGATAGCGGTTGATGTGTGGAGTAATAGTAGTAGATGCAGGTAGGAATCGGTTTACTAATCTTGGACGTGATGTCTATATAATGATCATTTCTAGGATATCGTGTCGGTGCAACAAACCCTGGGTCTGTTGCCCAGACTGTGCACAGGCACAAGATCAAGATTAAAACACCAACCCAAGACAGGGATTAAAGGACTAAGGGATTTGAAGAACCAACACGCAGTCCAGAGAGACCAAGATCGAGCCAGAAGAGCAAGATACCGGCAAGAGAAGGGCATTCCTTGCCGGGCAGGCCAGCCCGGCAAGGGACTAGGCCACCATAAGAAGCAGGCAACCGAGACACCCCGGCAAGATTTTCCGGGGCTCGCGGGGGCAGAACCACCCCACCAACCACTCAAGCATGACCCACGTCGTCAATCAGTGCAGTGTCAAGCCATAAGATGATTAAGTGGCAGCCATTCGCCACATGGCAGTTGTTTCCTACAGAAGAAGCCTACAGCTGACACCCGTCCTACGACGTGTCAAGGGAACAGGCGCAGAGCTGGCAAGATAGCCCGGCAAGCCTTGCCGGGCGACTTGTGATGTGACAAAGCGGTGCGTTAAGTGCACCCTATCAGCCCGTAGAGTTAGGTATGATAGCATTGTTTGCTATCATATCAATGGATAATGACTACTTTGCCATTGTGGTGACCCCTTAATCTATAAAAGGAGGCCCATGGCACTCGTAGGGGGCGGGAAAGTTGATGAACCCAAGCCATCATATACGCGTAGCCGCTACGGCCCCGAGGCAAACCCTGTCGGGCAAGTGTACTATGCACCACCACGATTCATTCCACCATCAATCCACCAAAGCAGGAGTAGGGTCTTACGCCTCACGGCGGCCCGAACCTGGGTAAATTGCTTCTGTGCTCTCTATCACGTTGTCGTACAGTGGTATGCTCTTTGTGCAACGTGTCGTCCCCTTGCCAAACCAGCAAGGGGCCACCCGGTCCTATAGGTGGCCACGGACATCCCGCGACATCTTTGGCACGCCGGGTTGGGGGAGCACTTGCACGAACCTGAAAGTGTACGCCGTGCGTCATCTTCATCGACATCTTCATCCTCAACAGTGCCATCGACCATGGCGCCCAAGAATAAATCTGGCACCTCGGCCCATCCATCCACCTCAAAGGCTCCACCGCCCGCGGCCTCTAACGCCGCGGGGGACACGGGGGCACGCGCGGGCTGCGAGGGGCGTGGTTGGAGCAGGTGGCACCATTACCACCTCCCTCGCGGCCGACATGGGGGCCGGAGCTACTAGAGGAAAACAACATCAGCAGCGTCTCGACGGTCAAGCTCTACAAGGTACATGCGAGGGGGTCACTGTTGGAAATATGCCCTAGAGGCAATAATAAAAGTATTATTATATTTCAATGTTCATGATAAATGTCTTTTATTCATGCTATAACTGTATTATCCGGAAATCGTAATACACGTGTGAATACATAGACCACAATATGTCCCTGGTGAGCCTCTAGTTGACTAGCTCGTTGTGATCAACGGATAGTCATGGTTTCCTGACTATGGACATTGGATGTCGTTGATAACGGGATCACATCATTAGGAGAATGATGTGATGGACAAGACCCAATCCTAAGCCTAGCACAAAAGGTCGTGTAGTTCATTTGCTAGAGCTTTGCCAATGTCAAGTATCTCTTCCTTTGACCATGAGAGCGTGTAACTCCTGGATACCGTAGGAGTGCTTTGGGTGTATCAAACGTCACAACGTAACTGGGTGACTATAAAGGTGCACTACAGGTATCTCCGAAAGTATCTATTGTTTTATGCGGATCGAGACTGGGATTTGTCACTCCGTGTAAACGAAGAGGTATCTCTGGGCCCACTCGGTAGGACATCATCACATGCGCAATGTGACCAAGGAGTTGATCACGGGATGATGTGTTACGGAACGAGTAAAGTGACTTGCCGGTAACGAGATTGAACAAGGTATTGGATACCGACGATCGAATCTCGGGCAAGTAACATACCGATAGACAAAGGGAATTGAATACGGGATTGATTAAGTCCTTGACATCGTGGTTCATCCGATGAGATCATCGTGGAACATGTGGGAGCCATCATGGGTATCCAGATCCCGCTGTTGGTTATTGACCGGAGAACGTATCGGTCATGTCTACATGTCTCCCGAACCCGTAGGGTCTACACACTTAAGGTTCGATGACGCTAGGGTTATAAAGGAAGCTTGTATGTGGTTACCGAATGTTGTTCGGAGTCCCGGATGAGATCCCAGACGTCACGAGGAGTTCCGGAATGGTCCGGAGATAAAGATTTATATATGGGAAGTCCTGTTTTGGTCACCGGAAAAGTTTCGGGCGATATCGGTAATGTACCGGGACCACCGGGAGGGTCCCAGGGGTCCACCAAGTGGGGCCACCTGCCCCAGAAGGTTGCGTGGGCCAAGTGTGGGAGGGGACCAGCCCCTAGGAGGGCTGGTGCGCCCCCCACAAGGGGGCCAATGCGCAAGGGAGAGTGGGAGGGGGCAAACCCTAGTCCAGATGGGCCTTAAGGCCCATATTGGTGCGCCTCCCTCTCCTCTCCCCTCTTGGCCGCCACCCCCTTTGCCATCTAGGGCTGGCCGCACCCCTTGGGGGTGGGAAACCCTAAAGGGGGCGCAGCCCCCCCTTCCCCCTATATATAGTTGAGGTTTGGGGCTGCCATACACATGAGTTCTCTCCCTCTTGGTGCAGCCCTGCCTCTCTCCCTCCTCCTCCTCTCCCATGGTGCTTGGCGAAGCCCTGCGGGATTGCCACGCTCCTCCACCACCACCACGCCGTTGTGCTGCTGTTGGATGGAGTCTTCCTCAACCTCTCCCTCTCTCCTTGCTGGATCAAGGCGTGGGAGACGTCACCGGGCTGTATGTGTGTTGAACGCGGAGGTGCCGTGCGTTCGGCACTTGATCATCGGTGATTTGAATCACGACAAGTACGACTCCATCAACCCCGTTCACTTGAACGCTTCCTCTTAGCGATCTACAAGGGTATGTAGATGCACTCTCCTTCTACTCGTAGCTGGTTTCTCCATAGATAGATCTTGGTGACACGTAGGAAAATTTTGAATTTCTGCTACGTTCCCCAACAGTCAGTCCGTCCACGCCCCCTCCTCTAGCCGACGAGCACAGCCGCAGCAAAGGCGCTCAGTCCGGGGCAAGCCATCGCCCTCTGGTCACCCCCACCACGGGAGCAGCCGTGGCGCATGCTGCTCCTCCCGAATGAGCCAACCAGGCCGCTGCGCTCAACGGAGCCGCTGATCTTCGAGCACCACCGTCGTGCGACCTCGTTGCCCCGGTGGTCATCCCACAGCAGCGTGGGCGCGACATCGCCACCGCCGCTAGCACCATCCGGAGGCAGCCGACAGTGCGGCCGACGTCATCAACATCCATGCCAAGCACGGCCATAGAGGCTATGGCGCGAGCTCAGCTATTACTGAGGTTCCCGCCAGCAGCCGAACAGATGGATGAGTGGCGTGCCACCATCCAAAGCCAGCTCAGTTTCGCTGAAGCTGGGGGCTCACGACAAGCTTGCCCACCACAACCTCCCCAAGCGACAGCCACCGCCCGCACCGCTGGCTGTACGGAGGGGGCTGTCCCCATGGTTCAGTCCCCACCACGGCAGTTGGCGAGGGCATAGCAGAATCAAGACCCCGACGACGTACCGATGGCCTCTTCTGACCCTCGAGCACGTCCAGGCCAACATCGAACCCCATAAGACAGGCAGCAGGGAGACACGCGTGTCGTCGCCAAACGGCATCGCAACGACCCCCGCTAGACCGACGGGTGTGACGGCCTCAACGTCGATGAGCCTGCGCTCGGTGTTGATGGGTGCCTACCTTTCGAGGTCGGCTACCTTGCCTTTACATGAGAGCTACGGCAAGTCCGTTGGCCGTCCGTTCGCACGTTCAAGCCAGAGATACCTGAGAAGTAAAACGGGAGGCTGAACCCGGTGGAGTTTCTGAGCATCTACACCATCACTGTTCAAGCTGCCGGGGGAAGAGATGAGAAGGTGTTTGCCAAGTACTTCCCTTTGGCCCTCAAGTCCAGTGTGAGGTCTTGGTTGATGCACCTGCCGGAGAATTCCATTTCGTCATGGGCAGACATATGCCACGAGTTCATCGGTGCTTTCACCGGTGGCCACCAAGAGCCAGGCAGGCCCAGCTACCTGCAGCTTCTCCAGCAGAAGGAAGGAGAAACCCTTTGCAAGAATTTGCAAAGATTCAGTAAAGTTCATAGAAATATTCCAAATATCCATCCGACAGCCGTTATAGCAGCTTTCCAGTCCAATGTGCACAACCGCCGCATTCATTCCAAAATGAACGTGCGGCTGCCCAAGACTATGAAAGAACTATATACGCTGGTGGATAAATGTGCCCGGATGGAAGAAGGAAGGAAGTTACCCAGAGAAGAAGATTGCATTAATGTTGATTCAGAAGTTGGGGATGAATCAACTAGTCAGAAGAAGGGCAAGAAGCGCAATAAGAAGCCGAGGGATTAGGCAGTAATGACTATGGAAGGATCGGGCACGCCTAGTACCGGCAAGAAGGCCAAGGTTGAGGCCCCTGGCAAGGAAGCCTGCCGCCGAAAAATTTGGGAAAGGCGATGGGCTGTACTGCAAGATCCACTGCACCAAAGGCCACGACCACGAGGGAGGACAACCAAGGGGAAGAATCTGACATTCTCCCTCCCCGGGGAAGGAAGAGGACTACCTCTGAAGATCTAGAAGCTAAGGTTTCCAAACGGGAGAAGAAGTCTCCGCCAGAGGGTCCTGCCTCGGAGGGTATTCTGGCCGCACAATGTTTGCGCGGGGATCAGCCCTCTACCAAGCTATAAGTAATAAAAAAGTACTTAATAGTGAAGATATCCTATCTTACTTCCGAAGACAATAATCGATGCTTATAAATTGTAGTCCGGATCGCTGTCCTTCTCGACAGAGTTCATCTTCGGGGGATCTTCTTCCGAAGATGATGGAGAGAGAAACGCCTCCCCCGAACTCCCCAACTCAAGAAGCGGGCGACCTTGAAGTGTCGTCGCGAAGGGTATCTCTGGATCCACTAGGGCCAGAGAATAACCCTTTGGCTGCCCGGCATCCCTAGTATCCGGCTCCTGAGGGGAGCGATAGCAAGGGTCCATACAGTGTGCGGTCGGACGCGCTGAAGGATCTTCTGGGGCAAGCTGTCGTCTCGGAAGCACATCATACGCTAATGGGTATGGTAATTGAAAGGATTTCATCCGCCGAAAGCGGTTTGCACGAAGCTTTTATGAGTCTGCTGAAAGGCTTCGAGGTACGTGAAATAATGTATGTCTTTAATAGTACCTCATATGTTAGGTATGCCCATGCAGATAGTAGCCCCTGAGACTCTGGTTGTCGTCGAGAATGGCGGCGAACAGAGGATCATAGTCCCAGGTAATAACCAGACCGCCTTTATGTGTAGGTGGTTGAAGCTCTGGTGGCTAGCCAGACTGATGGGTTTGCCGAACTAAAGCGGCAGCTGGATGTGGCAGATGCCGACATCGTGCTTGTCAACAAGTGGCTTGACGAGGCACTGGGTGAGTGATTTTTCTAGTGATCGTCACATAGTAAGAGCAGCATGATGCCAGTATCTTTAATATGTTGTGACTGCAGATGGAGCTGCCACCGTGGAGACCCTTCAGGCGGAGCTTGCCCGAGCCAAGGAGTAAGCGAGGAGTAGCAACGCGGACGCTTTAAAGGCGGTCGAAGAGTTAAGGGCCGAATAGGCCGCGCATTGCAAGAGCAAGGAAAAAATAGCCAAGATGGCTGTAGAATTAAAACATGCTGCTGACCATTACCGGCTTCTTGAAGAAGAAGACCGGGCGAAAGCGACGGACCTGCAGAAGGCCCGGGTGGCTGCCAAGGAAGCCCGCTCCAAAATTAGAGCGACGAAGGAGGAGCTGAATCAAGCTGCAGATATCGTGTCTGGGAAGCCCTTCTTGTTGCGGACTAAGTTCGGAGATCCGAAGTATGCTCCTCTGGACCGGCTATGGAGTTCTGCGGACGAGGACATGGATTTGGCTGCAAGTGTTGCTGATGCAGCCGAATACTTCAAGGATCAAAAAGGCCCCGAAGTGGAGAAGTTGTTCTGGTCACAGTTTCACGCTCTAGTCTGTCTGCTGCTGAATGAGTGATTGACCGGTTGGGCCGAGCTCCATAGGTTGTCCGGACTTGCCATGAGGTCCGTTGTGGATCATCTGTGGCCGGGAGGGCCAAGGCCGAGTAGCTACTTTAGCTTAGTGCAACAATTCCTTGAAGCCATGCCACGCGCCGATGCTGTAAAGAGATCAGCATGCATAGAAGGTGCGCGGATGGCCCTTGCCCGTGTCAAAACATACTGGGCGGAGATGGAGGCCACCACTGTTGCGGCATAGGATTCGGCCATAGGCCGAGTGGCTGCTGAGCACTACTTTGAAGAAGTCCTTGAAGGCGCTCGTTCGATAGAGGCTTAGTGCTCCAAGAATATTATTTTCTAGTGACATGTAGTCCCATTGTACAAGCAATGTTTTTCTGAATTAATCAAGACTGTATTTATACTTTTGCCCGAAAGTACTATGATGCCTCCTATGCGGCCGTTTATGTATATATGTATATAACCTGAAAGTTTTTAGTCATCGGCTTCCGCCCCCACGCATATAATGCGGGGGTGTTCGCAAAAGATGCATATCCACACTTGATCCAACGTCTTGGTCCGTTAAGGAGGTGATAGCGTAGTGAACAAGGCAATCGGACTATATTGCTTTAACACATTCACTTAGCCATAGGAGTTTGATAGTGGGGCTACTATAGAGCCCCTGGTACTTCTGCGCTCGTCCGAATACGGTGCGTGTATGTACATGACCGGGAAACGGCCCTTCGTTAATCCGGAGGAATCCCGAAGATTCCGATTAGTCATCGAGTGGTTGACCAGTCTCTCGTTATATCATGACAGTCAGTTTTTGGCTTTCTCTACTGAGGTGCTCATCCGGATGAACCAGGGCACAACCACAGTAGTTCTCCTAGTGCTACCTTAGCCGATATAACGGAACATAAGGTACCAAAACATGGGAGCCGGGCAAACCCAACATTTGACCAAAGACATGATTCGGAGCTGATGCATATAGGGCCAAACTCGCGACGCCGAACACTCTCTAAGGTGTTTGGTCTTTATAACATATACCGGGCTAAACAATGCCCTTTATAAGAAACCCCATGTGTCCAGGTACGTGTAAAATCCTGGCGTGGCCACATGCCAATAACGCCGGCATCCTTCTCGGTTGTGTGGAGTATCTGGAGGATGTGAGCAACAAGAGACAGTAAAAAAGGTTTACGTGGGGCCTTAATCTAAAAAGAAAATTTTGGCGGGTCCCTGATGCACGTCTGCGCCTGTGTCTCCGTTCTGCCGTGTCCTGGATGGGTGTAGCACGATTGTAACCTGCAAAAAGGAAATAACTTAGATGAAGGTTGTCGTGCCGAAAAGAAGAATGAGTTATCAGAATTCCAGAGAAGCCTAGTTGAGCCGGGTTGGCCCTGATTACATGCGAGAAGCCCCTGGTATCGCTTTATGACGGTTTGAAAACCAATCTTGTACATGTATGATGGAGCGCCGGACTCGTCTAACCGTGTCCGTGGTCTTGACGACCTGCCATTTTTCTGGTTGGTGAGGCCATCTAGTGTGCGGTTGTTATAGCCGCCGCGTCCTCTTCCATACGTGAAGAACGGTTGGTATTTCCGCTAATTGTAATGACGCCTTGTGGACCGGGCATCTTGAGCTTGAGAAAAGCATAATGCGGTATTGCGTTAAAACGAGTGAAAGCCGCCCTTCCGAGTAGTGCTTGAAAATCACTTCGGAATGGAGCGATGTGAAAAGCTAACGTTTCACTTCGAAAGTTATCGGGAGAACCGAATACCACCTCTAGTAGTAGAGAGCCCGTACAGTGGGCCTCTTGCCCTGGTATTACTCCCTTGAGGGTAGTATTACTGTGGCTTATTTGTGTCGGGTCTATCCCCATTTTGCGGACTGTGTCTTGATATATCAGATTGAGATCACTGCCGCCGTCCATGAGGACCCTTGTGAAATGGTACCCATTTATTATTGGTTCTAACACCAAGGCTGTCAGTCCTTCGCGCCGGATATGTGCATCATGATCCCTACGATCAAAAGTGATCGGGCAGGCCAACCAGGGGTTGGACCTACGAGTGACGAGCTCGATGGCGCATGTGCATCGGAGTGCGTGATTGCTTCTCCTCCTTGTCACATTGATCACGTTTACTGTTTTAACCTCCGGTGGGAATTTTTCTGTCCTCTGGTGCTTTGCTGGCGAGGTTCATCCTTGTCTTCGCTTGGTGTCTCCTCCCCTTTGTGTTCGGCGTTTAGCTTACCGGCCTGCTTGAAGACCCAACATTCTCTGTGGGTATGATTTGCAGGTTTGTCTGGGTGCCGTGAATCTGACAGAGCTTGTCAAGAATTTTGTTTAGGCCAGATTGTCCTTCTCTGTTGCCTTTGAAAGGCTTTTTCTGCTGACCTGATCAAGAGCCCCTGAATCCGGCGTTTACCGCCGTATTATCTGGGCTACCTTCTTTATTTCGACGCTTGTTTTTGTTGCGTCGTGGTTTACCATTGCCATCCCTTACTTCGGATGTGCTTGGGTCGCTGGTGCTGCTACGGACCAACCAGCTATCCTCGCCCGCAAAAAAGCAGGTCATGAGGCTTGTTAGAGCTGCCATTGTTCTCGGTTTTTCTTGACCGAGGTGTCTGGCGAGCCATTCATCTCGGACGCTGTGTTTAAAAGCTGCTAAGGCTTCGGCGTCCGGATAGTCAACTATTTGGTTCTTCTTGGTGAGGAACCTGTTCCAAAGCTTTCGGGCAGACTCTCCGGATTGTTGGATTATGTGACTTAAATCGTCTGCATCCGAATGTCGGACATAAGTCCCTTGAAAATTGGCCCGGAAAGCGTCCTCGAGCTCCTCCCAACTTCCAATTGAGTTTTCGGGGAGGCTTTTTAGCTAGTGCCTAGCTATCCCTTTAAGCTTGAGGGGCAAGTATTTAATGGCATGGAGATCGTCTCCACGAGCCATATGAATATGGAGGATGAAGTCCTCTATCTAGACTCCAGGGTCTGTGGTTCCGTCGTACGCCTCTATGTTCACTGGTTTGAATCCTTCTGGGAATTCATGATCCAGCACCTTGTCAGTGAAACATAGTGGGTGTGCGGCACCCCTATATTGGGATGCACCATTGTGTTCGGACGGTTGTAGTATTCGGTGCTGGTTGTGTACCGTAGCGTGCTTCCTAGATCCATAGATAGATCTGGTTGCGCCAGATTTTTGACGCAAGTTCTCACATAGAACGTGTGTTGACTTATGCATGACTTTGTTAGCCACTCTATCGCGTTCACAGGGTGGTGGATCCGGCCGGTTGGCCGTATCACTTATCGGCTATATGGGCTCTAAGGCCTCGTCGTTGAATTCTGGTAATAGCTTGCGCTTTGGATAGCTATTTGGGTGGTAGCTTCTACCATACTTTGTTACTTTGTTCCACTTGCTGTTGAGCGTATCTTGTGCGACCTTGAGCCTTTGCTTCTGTTTCTTTAGGCTTCTCCCTGTGGCAGTAAGCCTTCTGCGGAGGTTCTCTTTCTCCAAGTGTGTTTCCGGGATGATGGGTGCATCATCGTCCGGACTGTTTTCTTCCCTAGACGGGGATTGATGATGCTTATCTTTGGCGTCATCGTGTTCGGATGTAGGATCCGTACTATGTTTGTTGTTTGCATCTTGATCGTTTTCTGCCACCGGGGTGGTGCAGTTGTCGTCTTTTCCGGAGTCGTGTGGACTATTATTAACGCTATTTTTGCTATGGTGGGACTTAGGGCGGCGCCGTTGACGTCGGCACTTGGGTTGCTTCTTGGAGGGGTCATCCTCCGCTTTTTCGTCGCCATTGGCTTTGTTGGGGGTGTCCACCATGTACACGTCATGTGATGAAGTAGCGGTCCAGCGCCCTGTGGGCGGTGGTTCCGGTTCGTCTCCGGCTTCGTCGTCCATACCGTCGAAGTCCTCAGAGCCGAAGTCGAGCATGTCGGTTAAGTCGTCGACGGTGGCTACTAAGTGGGTGGTGGGTGGGCGGCGAATTTCTTCATCGTCCGCATCCCATTCTAGCCGGACATAGTTCGGCCAAGGTTCACCTGACAGGGAGAGAGACCTTAATGAATTTAGCACATCTCCAAAAGGTGAGTGCTGAAAGATATCCGCAGAGGTGAACTCCATGATCGGCGCCCAGTCGGACTCGACGGGCGCGGATACGAGCGGCTCAGAGTCCATGACCGAAGATGAATCCAGTGGTTTGGCAACACGGCTCTTGTAAGGGGTGAAGTCAGTATCCGGCTCTATCGCTACTGAGAGTACGGCCTCCATGGCGGGGTCCATCCCTCCGCTCTCGGATTGCGTGACTTGTTCCTGGTTAAAAACCAGAGTAGCTGCGGATGCGATCTCCCGAACTCTGTCTGACGGTAGAGTTACATCTTGCTCGTCGTGACTGTGCGGCGCGTCCGGCATGGGCTCGGATCTATCGAAGATCAAGTCTTCACGGACATCGGCTATGTAGTTCAATGTTTCAAAATCTGACCTGATGGCCAGGGGCATAGCTCTCAATCTGCTCCAGATGGCCAAGCGAATTGGCCCGCAGTGCAAAGCCGCCGAATATGAATATCTGTCCGAGGAGCAAAGCCTCACCCTAGACTGCATTGCTAGCGATGATCGACGGAGCCATCAAGCTTTATGGCGACGACACAGTGGAACTCTCAATGAAAGCACCAATGTCGGTGTCAAAACCGGCGGATCTCGGGTAGGGGGTCCCGAACTGTGCGTCTAAGGTGGATGGTAACAGGAGGCAGGGGACACGATGTTTTACCCAGGTTTGGGCCCTCTCGAGGGAGGTAATACCCTACGTCCTGCTTGATTGTTCTTGATGATATGTGTATTACAAGAGTTGATCTACCACGAGATCAGAGAGGCTGAACCCTAGAAGCTAGCCTATGGTATGATTGTATGTTGTCCTACATACTAAAACCCTCCGGTTTATATAGACACCAGAGGGGGCTAGGGTTACACAAGGTTAGTTACAAAGGAGGAGATATCCATATCCGTATTGCCTAGCTGGCCTTCCACGCCAAGTAGAGTCCCATCCGGACACGAGACGAAGTCTTCAATCTTGTATCTTCATAGTTCAACAGTCCGACCAAAGGATATAGTCCGGCTATCCGGAGACCCCCTAATCCAGGACTCCCTCAGAAAGGCTAGATGCTACTGAAAAGAAAATGCTTGCAGAAGAACATATTAAAAACTTGGATAAAAAGATGTATAATCTTGCTAATAAAATTGGGTCAAAAGCGGGAGAAGTTTTTGGATTTCTAAAAGAGAAGGGAATCGTAATTCATGAAAGAATTGAAGAAAGCCCATCTCGGATTGATAAGTTGGAAGAATTTTTTAGTAATCTAAGCACGGCTTTTTCCTCCGCTGGAACTGTTGAAAAAACTCCGGTAAAAATTGACAAGATTACCCAAGTCACTAAAAATAAGGGTGCAACTTCTAATAGTAACAAGAAAGATCTTAAGATTTTGTTGAAGTTACAAAAGACCCTTTTTGCAAGAAAGAATTCTTTAAACTAGTTCCTAGGAATGTTGTTATAGAAAATTTGTATGCTAAATCCTTGAATAATTATAAGTGTTTGATTGAGGAGTTGGAAAATAAATATGACAATACTAGAATCTTTGCATTATGCCTAACTAGGGGCATAAAACGATAGCGCTTGTTGGGAGGCAACCCAATGAATAAATTTTATTTTTGTCTTTTCCTTTCTGTTCTTGAGTGTTTTCACAATTATGCTACTGTTATGATTGTGTTTTTTATATTTTAGTTAGTGTTTGTGCCGAGCAAAGCCTTTGGGATCATGTTGGGTGATAGCTAATTTGATCTTGCTGAAAAACATAAACTTTTGCGCCTAGAAAAATAATTCTCATTCTTAATAGGATCGTGATAAAATACTGATTCTTTTTGCATAAGATTAATATACAAATTTTCCATGTTTTCCTAATTTTTCATAATTGTTGGAGTTGGATAAGTATTCAACGTTTCCATATTACTACTGACTATTCTGTTTTTGATAGATTCTGTTTTCTTTGCGTTGTGTGCTTATTTCGATGAATCTATGGTTTGTATTGGAGGGTATAAGCTATAGAAAAGTTGGAATACATTAGATATAATGCAAAAATAAAATATGAATGGGTTGCAACAGTACTTATAGTAGTGATTTGCTTTGTTATACTAACGGATCTCATGAAGGTTTTGTTGAGTTTTGTGTGATTGAAGTTTTCAAGTTTGGGGTGAGATCACAATGGATGAAGGAATAAGGAGTAAGAAGAGTCTAATCTTGGGGATGCCCCATGGCATCCCAAGCTATTATCTAGAAGGGAATCAAGAAACTAAGCTTGGGGATGCCCGAGTGGCATCCCCTCTTTCTTCTAACGACCATCGGTATTTTACTTGGAGGTATATTTTTATTCGTCACATATCAGGAGTTTTGCTTGGAGCATCTTGTATGATATGAGTCTTTGCTTGTTTTGCTTTTTATTTTTAGTCCAGTATCCTTGGTGAGCACGCCTTTTTGAGAGAGCCAAAATTATGCTATGTTTTGATAGAATTTCTCTCTATGCTTCACTTAGGCCCTGTTTGGTTCGGCTGTGGATTTCTAAAAGTAGCTACGAAAAATCTGTTATGGAAAAACAGCTGTGAAAAATCTGATTTGAAAAAGATGTAGGTTATTTGGCAAACCAATTGATACAGCTTTTTCAGATTTTGGCCCGCAGCGGAATTAGATTTTGGAAAGCACGTCCTGGGCCGCTTCCGCTTTTGGTTCAGATTTTGGCAGCGGATTTCTGGAATCGGATTCTGCTGGGTTCGCCCTTTGGTTCAGATTCTACTGCACCGCAGTGGAATCCGTCGATAAAAGCTGAACCAAACAGGGCCTTAAATCTTTTTGAGCTACGGAATTGCTCTAGTGCTTCACTTATATCTTTTTGAGCACAGTGCACTTTAGTGTTTTTGAAGAAATGCTCTCATGCTTCACTTAGATTTATTTGAGAGTTAGTATATTTTAAGAAATTCTCTCATGCTTCACTTATATTATTTTGAGTGAAGAAAACTTTTATGCTCATGTTCTTCACTTAGATTTGTTTGAGCTATCAAAGCAACATATGAAATTAGTCCCAAAGTGATAGATATTCAAGAGGGGTATAATAAAAACTTTCATGAAGATCATTGGACAAAATAAACTTGATTCCTTGTAATAGTTTTGTGATATGATGATATAATATGTGAGTCAGGTTGATGAGTAATTATGGTTTAGTAAGAATATTGGTGTTAAGGTTTGTGATTCCCTATGCAAGCACGGAAGTCAATAGTTATGCAATGAAATTATATCCTACTTGTGGTGCATTATTCGGTGTTAGTTATGCTTAATGCTCGCTTCTGAGACTTTTCATTTCTTGGTTGGATGCTTCTTAATCTTTTGCTAGCCTTCATTTGCACCAAGTATGATCACTGCTTGTGCATCCAAAACCATTAAACCAATTTTGCCACATGAGTCAACTATACCTACCTATATGTGGTATTCTTTTGCTGTTCTAAGCAAATTTGTATGTGCCATCTCTAATTTTTAAAATAAACTTCTCTTTTGTGTGCTCGTACCGCTCATGAAACGGTAGGGGGTGGCTGATATATTTCCATGCTAAATGTGTTATTCTCAAGATGAGTATTTATTCACTTGTCATTGCACGAGAGTACGGCAAAGGATTAGGGATGCCCAGTCCCGAAATGAAAAATGAATTTACTTTATGTTGTCAAATAATAAATTCCTTGGAAAGTGTTGGTATGGACGGCACCCGTGGATTCGGTTAGCCGTGGAGTGTGAAAGTATGGTGGAAAAAGGAATAAACTATATTTTCTGTTTGGGAACCGCCTATGATGTATCTAGCATGGTAAGTATTGGGAACTACTCGATCATTTTCGTTGACAGGAAAAGCATGCCCCCAAAATGTTTTTATCTTTATCTTTTTCGCTTTAAGCTCTGGCACCTCTACAAATCCCTACTTCCCTCTGCGAAGGGCCTTCCTTTTACTTTATACAATTTTTATTTTTACTTGAGTCTCCATCTTCTCTTATAAAGCACCAACTAAGGGTCAGTATGATCATACTTGAGCATTACGTGTAGCTAATATGCGAGTGTGTTTCATGAATGGATCAATGATTGAGCATAATGGCCTAGGGATAACTTGCTTTAGTGTTGATATTTTGAAAGACATGGTTGCTTGTGGATATGCTTGAGTATTAAAATCTTCATGTCAAAACTAGATTATTGCTTTGAATCATATAAATGTCCAAATGTCCATGCTACAAAGAAAAGAATATGCGATGAACATGATAGGCAGCATTCCACATCAAAAATTCTGTTTTTATCATTTACCTACTCAAGGATGAGCAAGAATTAAGCTTGGGGATGTTGATACGTCCCCAACGTACCTAGAATTTTCTATTGTTCCATGCTTTTATATTATCTTTCTTGGATGTTTTACAATCATTTTATAGCAACTTTATATCAATTTTGGGGACTAACCTATTGACATAGTGCCCAGTGCCAGTTGTTTTTTGCTTATTTTTTACTTCGCGGAAAAGCAATACCAAACAGAGTCCAAATGCAACGAAACTTTTTGGAGAATATTTCTAGACGAGAAGACATTTGTTGGGCCAAAGAAGTACCAGAGCGGGGATCCGAGGGGGGCACAACCCTCCAGGGCGTGCCTGGGGGCCCAGGCGTGCCCAGGTGGGTTGTGCTCACCTCGGTGGCCTCCTGCACCGCCTCTTTGCTCTATTAATACCCCAATATTACAGAAACCCTAGGGGAGTTAAGAAAGTCAATTCCAGCCACCGCAAGTTCCAGAAACCACATATCCAATCTAGACAGCATCATGGAGGGGTTCATCAACCTCATTGGTGCCTCTCCGATGATGCGTGAGTAGTTCATTGTAGACCAATGGGTCCGTAGTTAGTAGTTAGATGGCTTCCTCTCTCTCTCTCTCTTTTGATTCTCAATACAATGGTCTCTTGGAGATCTATTTGATGTAACTCTTTTTGCGGTGTGTTTGTTGGGGTCCGATGAACTTTGAGTTTATGATCAGATCTATGTTCTTATCCATGAAAGTTATTTGAGTCTTTTGATCTCTTATATGCATGATTACTTATAGCCTCGTATTTCTTGTTCGAATCTTTGGTGTGGTTAGGCCGACTAGATTGATTTTTCTTGCCATGGGAAGAGGTGCTTTGTGATGGGTTCGATCTTACGGTGCTCGATCCCAGTGACAAAAGGGGAAACGACACGTATGTATCGTTGCTATTAAGGATGACAAGATGGGGTCTATTTCTACATAAATAGATCTTGTCTATACCATGTCATTGTTCTTATTGCATTACTCCATTTCTCCATGAACTTAATACACTAGATGCATGCTGGACAGTGTTCGATGTGTGGAGTAACAGTAGTAGATGCTGGCAGGAGTTGGTCTACTAATCTTGGACATGATGCCTATATAATGATCATTGCCTTGATATTGTCATGATTATTTGAAGTTCGATCAATTGCCCAACAGTAATTTGTTTACCCACCGCATGCTATTTTTCTCGAGAGAAGCCACTAGTGAAATCTACGGCCCTCGGGTCTGTTCTTTATTGTATTTGCCTTCGAGATCTATTTTTATTCGCCTTTATTTCAGATCTATATTTCCAAAAACCCAAAAATACCCGGCTGCACTTTATTTTATTTTGCATTTATTCGAGATCTATTTATCCAATCTATCATATTTTTATTTTGTCAACTCGACAATTTCTGGCACCGTTACCCGAAAGGGATTGACAACCCCTTTAACATGTCGGGTTGCAAGTATTTGCTCTTTGTGTGCAGGTACTGTTTATGTTGTGTTGCGTGATTCTCCTACTGGTTTGATAACCTTGGTCTCATCACTGAGGGAAATACCTACCGTCGATGTGCTGCATCATCCCTTCCTCTTTAGGGAAATATCGACGTAGTTCAAGCCGCAATCATGGGTCATCAAGCTCAATTTCAGGTTCTATTTCTACATCATTACCAGGTTCATTATTATCATCAGGTGGAGCATCAACATGATCATCATTAGCATCATCATTATCACCAGGTACATGATCATCGCCAGATTGTGTGTTAGCATCAGAAGGAGAAACATTATTAGGATTCTCATCAGTTTTTTCTATAACATGTCCACTAGAAGCATGCAAAGTTCTATCCTTACTCTTTTTCTTTTTCTTCTTAGGTGAATTACGTGCACTATCATTAACTCTTTAAGAATCTTGTTCAATTCTTTTAGGATGACCCTCGGGATACAAAGGTTCCGGAGTCATTCTACCACCTCTAGTCATTACTCTAACAGCATGGTCATTAGTTTTATTAGACATTTCCTTAAAAAATCATTTTGTGATCTAGAAACTTGTTCAAGTTGAGTGTGAACCATAGAACAATGCTTACATAAGACCTTACCATAACTATAAATTCTAACAAGCACATCAGTCAAGCATTTAATCACAATAGAATCATGTTTCAATTGGTCACTTATTTGCATATTGAAGTTTTATTGTTTAATGATGAAGTTATCAAATTCATCTAAGCACTGACTTGAAGATTTATTATAAGGTATGTCACCCTCATCAAACCTATAGAGAGAATTTACCGCTCTACTACCTGTGTCAGAATGCTGAGTCCATGTATCTCTTCAATAGGTGGTAGATTCTTAACATCCTCAGATTTAATATCTTTCTCTTTAATAGACTTCTTGGCTACATGCTTATCTTCTAGATTGAGGAATATAATACCTCTCTTGTTCGGAGTTGGCTTAGGCGCTTCAGGAAGTGTCCGATCATCGACATTTCTCAATAAGTTATTCAATAAATCCCTCTCTTTTTCAACGGTCCTTTCCCTGAAAACACAACCAACACAGCTATCTAGGTAGTCCCTATAAGCATCAATTAGTCCATTATAAAAGGTATCAAGTATTTCATTTTTCTTAAGAGGATGATCAGGCAATTCATTTAACATTTGGAGAAGCTTCCCCCAAGCTTGAGGAAGTTGCTCTTCCTCAAATTGCACAAAGTTATATATTTCATGTAAGGCAACTTGTTTCTTATGAGCAGAAAAATATTTTCCAATGAAGTAATAAATCATATCCTGAGGACTACACACACAAGCATGAGCAAGATCATTAAACCATATTTTAGCATCACCCTTTAATGAGAAAATGAAACAACTTAAGAATATAATAATAGACCTTTTCCTCTTGAGCAAACAAGGTGGCAATATCATTCAATTTAGTGAGCTATGCAACAACAATTTTAGATTCATAGTCATGAAAAGGATCAGATTCTACCAAAGTAATAAGTTCAGGATGAACGAAGAATTCATAATCCTTATCAGTAACAAAAATACGAGAAGTTGCGAGCTCAGGATCATATTTCATCATTTGGTTCACGGCCTTTTCTTTCATTATAGCCATAAAATCTTCTATGCCATTACTAGTATCATAAGTCGTAAGTTCTCTAGTAAATTTGTCGTGGATTTAACACGGCAGATGCCCTAGCAAAAGGACTTAAATGTGGAGCCATTGCAGCTAGGTTAGCTTGAAGGGGTTTAACGGGACAAAGGACACAGAGAGTTTACCCAGGTTCGTTCCCTCTCAACGAGGTAAAAGCCTACTCCTGCTTTAGGTTGTATTGCTTGGGTTTCGATTACCAAGGAGCGAATACGCTTGACCTAGTTCTCGATTGATTGTTTCTTGAGTTAACCCACCGTTGGGTCACCCCTTTATATACAGGTTGATGCCCGGTGGTTTACAGAGTCCGGCCGGCTCACACAAACGTGACTGGCTCGGTTTCTACTAAGCTTGCTTTTCATTACAAGTTAAACAATAGCGGCTCATTCCTTTAGGCCTCAAGTCGCCTTCGGGTTTTGGGCCTTCAATAAGCCTGATTCATAAACCGCCATCTTCATATCTTCTTGGGCCTTGTCGGTCTTCTTCATCTTTAAGCAGCCAGCGGCGTGACCCGGCCCCTCCTGGGTGGGTCATATCTAATAGTCATATCCCCAACATTAGGCCCTAGGCTGATTTGAACTTGTTCACATCAATCTTCACTTCTTGACTTAGCTAAATCTTCCATTGTCAATTATGTACTCATTCATTGTAACATGCCATGACGTCACACCTCAGCATCGTGTTAACCCGCCATGACATCATTTTGCATTAACTTTGCACGAAGCCCAGGACCTTTCAACATATCTTTTTCTTTAATGGACCTCCCAAAAATCGGGGCGTCCACATAGCCACATAATCATTTTTTGGCCTCCTCGATTCCCACGCATGCCATATATCCACTTCCTTATAAATAGGGACATGGGGTCCTCCTTTTCACTTTTATCCCTGCCTCTGCCTCTTCTTCTCCTTCCTCGTGATGACTGATGCCTCCGAAGCTCCGCCGCCCCTGTCGATTGCATCAACCTTGGCCGCTGCATCAACCTGACCTCGACCAGAAAACGGCGGTGCCCCTCCGCTGTTCATCAGCATCTCCAGGTACTTAATTTGACTCATATCATATCTGCACTAGGGTTTACTCAGTTCATCGGAGTTTTTCGCCGTTCTTCCTCTGGCTTCTTTATATTGCATAGTTAGATGTGAACTCAACGTCAAAGTTATGCAGTAGTAGTTTTAGCATTCATTTTCGATAGCAGAAGAAACCCCCTCTGTAGAAGATCTCATCTGAGCACACGAGCTCTTCTGCTGCCGCCACCTTAGGTTTAGAATTTATTTTATTTTCTGAACTATTGTAGATCCAAAATCACAGCACCAGTCTGTGGAATCTATTTGTCCATCACTTAGCAAAAAATCACATACAGATCCGTTGTACTAAAAATGTGTGGCCGGCTCATACGATAAGTCGAAACCCGTCATATAGCATTAGTCCCCTTGTTAAGCCGCCAGTAAACGTTCACCATCTGTATAACCCAGCACTGTCTTCCGGATTAACCATGTTAATCTTCATAGCACTTAGTCTTCTGCCTTACGAACTGGCCTTGCATAACACACTTATTTTTTTTATCACTAGCCGGCTTAACAACATAATCTTAAACCGGCAATATCTTTCTTCTTAGGCTTTCATCAACAAAATGACCAAAACTATTACCTCATGCAACTGGGTTGCTTCCCGGATTACCGAGCAAACACTGAACGAGCATGTTCAAGTGGTTCTAGTTGCAAAGAACATCATTCACTGGAGGGTCCCAGGAAATGAGACCACCCCTGACCCCAAAGAAGGCAAAGTAGTAGTCTTCACTGATCACATGCTCCAGGGGTTCACTCCACCTAGTTCCAAATTCTTTCGTGACGTGTTGCATTTCTTCAAACTCCATCCACAACATATTGGGCCCAACTCAGTTCCAAACATCCGCAACTTCCAAGTCTTCTGAGAAGTATATCTTCAACAGGATCCCACTATCGAGTTGTTCAGGGAATTCTACTATCTGAACCGCCAAACCGAGTTCACGGATGGGCCCAGCTTAGAACTATGGGGCATTTCTGTTCAAAGGCGGAAAGAAGCCACATTTTCTACTGCTGCACCTCCTAGTCATCTGAAGGATTGGAACACCAAGGGTTCTAGAGGTCATCCCTGCCTCCACAGGCACCGATGGGTAAACCGGAGATTGCTGATGAGCCGCCAACTGATCCGCCAATTCAGCCCCCCGACGTGCCCTGCCCTGATCCACCAAAGCCTGGGCATTATTATCAGCACGCGGCAGGTCATGCCTACGGGGTTGGTTACGGTGCCGCTCACTGCTTGAAACTGCTAGCGACTCAATATGCCTGCTATAACTTCGGCATTGGTGAGGGGTTGAATGAATCCGATCATGACTGTATGAGTAAGCCGCCTATTGAGCCACCGTTGTCTAAAGAAGCTCTCCAGCCCTCCGTATCTCCATCTCGGCTAGAGACTTGCCCTCAACGGGAAGAGCCGCCAATCGCGTAGCTGCAGCAATCATGTTGTCCAGAGGGTTAGAATAATGACCCAGCGGGGTCAAATTCAAACGAGGTGGGTCTACAGCACGTGGTTGAACCGTCGCTCTGGTCATGGATGCCTCAACAACCCGGTTTACCACGGGCAGGTCGCTGGTTCCTGCCCCAGGTGTATTGAAAAGGTTCCCAGCCTCAAGCTCTGTGGGTAGACGGGTCTGGTGCCTCCTCCTCATGATGGCGTTTGAAGTGTTCTGGTCCAAGGTGAGCCGGAACGACTCTGCTTGAATCCGTTGTGTTGCAGCATCCAAAGCAGCTCATTCTATCGCCATCCTAGCATTCTCAGTGTTCAACTCCTCCTTGGCTTGAGCTACCTCATCTCGTAGTTTCACAACATCCACCTTATGTTGTGCTTGATTTTCTGGCGTCACCTCTGCAGCCAATAAGGTCGCCAAAGCCTCCAAGAGCTCGGGTAACACTTGATCTAGCGGGCGTGCAGGACCACTCGCCCTGGCCATCGCCGTAGTCATTGAAATGGAGGTCATAGCCGCAGCAGTTGTCGAATCGAGCACCGGTTGTGTGCTGGCCATGAAGATCACAATCCTGTTTGGCGGCTCATAGGGGTCCGAAATACTGTTGCCATCGGAATAGCCCCCAAGCCCACCATCTTGCAGTTGATATAGGGAATTGGTCTCGCCGGTTGAGGACTCATCACCAGAATAGATGTTTGTCTCTCCACCGGACATAGATCCTTCCCCAAGATCCACTCCGTGAGTAAAACCCACAAAAGTGTGCTTCACGGCGGCTTGAACCTTGGCGGGTCGTGTATGCTGAGCCGTCTCGACGATGTTGGTGCAGATGTCCGGCTCAGGCTCCGACTCACCGATCTTGCCGATGAAGACATGGATTCGGCCGAAGGGGACCCGGCACCCGTACTCGATTGAGCCGGCCTCGGGGCTCCAGCCAGCGTAGTCGATGTAGAGCTTGCCATGGCGGCTTTTAGTCATCCGGCTGATGGCGTATCCCTCGATCCCTGGGAAGTTACCCTTCAAGAACTCAAAACCACCGTGCGCTGGCCCTGCGGTGGGCGCCAACTATCGTGGATTTAACACATCAGATGCCCTAGCAAAAGGATTTAGGTGTGGAGCCATCGCAGCTAGGAAAGGGGTTTAACGGGACAAAGGACACAGAGAGTTTACCCAGGTTCGGTCCCTCTCAACGAGGTAAAATCCTACTCCTACTTTAGGTTGTATTGCTTGGGTTTCGATTACCAGGAAGTGAATACACTTGACCTAGTTCTCGATTGATTGTTTCTTGAGTTAACCCGCCACCAGGTCACCCCTTTATATACAGGTTGATGCCCGGCAGTTTACAGAGTCCGCTCGGCTCACAGAAACATGACCGGCTCGGTTTCTACTAAGCTTGCCTTTCATTACAAGTTAAACATATAGCGGCTCATTCCTTTAGGCCTCAAGTCGCCTCCGGGTTTTGGGCCTTCAATAAGCCTGCTTCATAAACTGCCATCCTCATATCTTCTTGGGCCTCGTCGGTCTTCTTCATCTTTAAGCCGCCAGCGGCGTGACCCAGCCCCTCCTGGGCGGGTCATATCTAATAGTCATATCCCCAACAAAATTCCTAAGGAAAAGTGTAACCTTCAGGCATATCTTCTAATACTTTACTTCTAACATGAGTACTAGGTGTAGCAGGTGATTCATAGTTTTTAGTAAAATTCTTTTGCTTTAGCAATATGAGCATCAAGTAATTCACCAAGTGGCATAGTTTTACCAAGAAAAGTAGAAGCATCATCATGAGTATCACCAATAGCAGAAGTATTATCAATTACTTGTGATATATGAGATTGAATAGCAGGTTCTGGTGTTGATCACAAGTTGACTTAAAATAGTAGGTGAATCAAGTGAAGACCGAGTTGGCAGTTCCTTACCTCCCGTCATCTTAGAGGGCATGATCTTGGTCTTAGAGTCTCTTAGATTCTTCATAGTGAATATAAATTGCAGGAGATCTTTAACTCCCAAGTGAACTTAATAAATAGAGCTATGCTCCTCGGCAACGACGCTAGAAAATAGTCTTGATGACCCACAAGTATATAGAGGACCGCGGCAGTCTTCGAGGGTAGTATTTCACCCAAATTTATTAATTAGACACAAGGGGATCCAAAAATATTTATAAGCCTTATATAACACCCTCGATGCGACTATATCTCCCACGTGTCGAGGCACGACTTAGAGGCATAATCGCATTGAAGGCATATGTCGCAAGTTAGGCAATCTTCACAATATCCCATGTAATATAAATAATAAAAGGGGAGATAACATAGTTGGCTTACACTTGCCACGTCAATCAAGTACATAATTAACATTACATCAACCAAACACTCATGGCCCGACTACGGCGCTGAAATAAAAGAGAACCCAACAAGCGACACGGTCCCAATCACCCCCAACTAGGAACCACTACTGATCATCAGGAAAGGAAACATAGTAACATTGAGAGTCTTCGTCGAACTCCCACTTGAGCTCAAACGCGTCTCCTGGAGCGGAATCATCAGGCCCTGCATCTCGTGTAATAGTAATATGTGAGCCACAGGGACTCAGCAATCTCGCACCCTCGCGATCAAGACTATTTAAGCTTATAGGTAACGCAAGGTAAAATATGTGGAGCTGCAGCAAGCAACTAGCATATATGGTGGTTAACTTTTTCGCAAAAGAGGGCGAGAAGAGGAGGCAAAGCGCGCGCGAGAATCTAGAGAACAACATGCGCAAACATTACTCCAACACCGTGTCCACTTCCCGGACTCCGCCGAGAAGAGGCCATCACGGTAACACACTCAGTTGATTCATTTTAATTAAGTTAAGGTTCAAGTTATCTACAACCGTACATTAACAAATTCCCATCTGCCCATAACCGCGGGCACAGCTTTTGACATTTCAAATCCCTGCAGGGGAGTCCCAACTTAGCCCATGACAAGCTCTCACGGTCAACGAAGGAATAGACCTCCTCCCAAGAGGTTCCGATCAGACTCGGTATCTCGGTTCTTCAAGACACTTCGACAGGTTAAAACAAGACCAGCAACACCGCCCGAATGTGCCGACAAATCCCGATAGGAGCTGCACATATCTCTTTCTCAAGGCACACTCAGATGAGACTAGCTACGAGTAAAACCAACCCTCAAGTTTCCCCGAGGTGGCCCCGCAGGCAGCTTAGTTCGGACCAACACTCAGAGGAGCACTGGCCCGGGGGGGTTTAAATAAGATGACCCTCGGGCTCCGGAAACCCAAGGGGAAAAGAGGCTAGGTGGAAAATAGTAAAACCAAGGTTGGGCATTGCTTGAAAAGCTTTAATCAAGGCGAACTATCAAGGGGTTCCCATTATAACCCAACCGCGTAAGGAACGCAAAATCCGGGAACATAACACCGATATGACGGAAACTAGGGCGGCAAGAGTGGAACAAAACACTAGGCGAGAGGCCGAGCCTTCCACCCTTTACCATGTATATAGATGCATTAAGATAACAAGATAATATAATGATATCCCAACCAGTAAATAAATGTTCCAACAAGGAACGGCCTCCAATCTTCACCTGCAACTAGCAACGCTATAAGAGGGGCTGAGCAAAGCGGTAACATAGCCAATCAACGGTTTGCTAGGACAAGGTGGGTTAGAGGTTTGACATGGAAATGTGGGAGGCTTGAAAGCAAGTGGTAGGCATCGTAGCATTGGCATAACAAAGAGCGAGCAAACTAGCATAGCAAAGATAGTAGTGATTTCGAGGGTATGATCATCTTGCCTGCACAGTTGTCAGAGTTGACTGGATCCTCGAAAGCAAACTCAACGGGCTCCTCGTTAGGGAACTCGTCTCCCAGGTCTACCCAAACAAGACAAACAAGCAACAAGGACACAATCAACCACGTGAAAGACTCAAACAATATGATGCAATGATGATATGCTATGCGGGATGCGATGTGGGATGCAAAATGCAAGATATGACAGGAAATGCAAGAACCTGGCCTCAACTTGGAAATCCAAGCTTGCCACTAGAAAGATAAGATGAAATCTCTTGAAAACTATATAAAGAACACCAGAATCGGAGTTATGGTTTGGAAATGGCAAGCGATTCAAAAATGACACCGGTCTGCGATTAACAGCAAGTAGCCATCTAAATGCAACGAAATGAACATGCTACAGCACCCAAACAAGATGACAAAATACATGGCAGGGATTCATACAAGATGCTTAACAAAAGTCTAGCACTGAGCTACGGCCAATTCATCCATTAACAGGTTCAAACAAGCATGGCAAAAATGCATATGGCAAACAGATCTCAGACTTAGTGAAATTAACACTTGTCTGGAATTTCAGATCAGGTAGCACTCTTCGGAGCAACAAAACTACATGCTACAGGAACTGAACATGGCAAAGTAAAGCATGGCATGGAGCTACTCAAAGAGCTTAACAAAAGTCCCTTAGTGACCTTGAGCCAAAAGGGATCAGAAAATATACTAACAAGCACGTGAACATCGCAAAAACATAATCAGTTTTCAGACTTAGTGAAAACTGACACATGCTGAAATATATCTCAAGTAGGCATGTTTACGAGCTCGATGCACTCACTACGGTGCAAGTCATGAAACACTAAGCATACATCTATCAAGAAGGCACAAAACGCAAGCTAGACATGGCAAGAACAATAGCATAGCATGCACGGATCACCTACAACATCACCGGCAAAATTGCAAACAAGTTGACAATCTGCCCAGATTCACAAAGTAGAAAAAGTAGAGCTCGATTGACTCAAGCTAGGGTGCTCCATAATTACAAACAAAGACATGGATGGATAGAGCACTACAAGATTAACAAAACATCCTTACTGATCATCCTCAAAAGAGGCACGAATCACTAGGAAACAACATGAACATATGGCAACATGAGATAAACAGATCAAGGACTTAGTGGAATTGCTAAGTCCCTGAAAACAGAATTACCGAGTGCCTCACTTTGCAAGCTTGCACTAGTCACCACACACATCACAAAAATACATGGGATGCACCTCTGGAAAGATGACAAAACCTTTAACAAAACATATGTAGAACTCATGGGCATAGCATGCACACAATAATCATGGCAAAAATGACAAAAACCTAAACGGAGCAGCAGATCTGACAATTATCTCAAGTAGCCCTCTTCTAACAGAATTTCGGGCATCAAGATGAACTCAAATGAAAATGATGACATGGAATGAAATGATGTACTCTTAGAGATGAACATTTTGATATGCTATATGCATGAATCGGAGCTACGGATGCAAAGTTACGGAGCTATGAACATAGGCACTTGGATCTGGAATTTTCAGGACTTAGAAGAAAAACAACCTCCGAGATCTAGGGTTTACTGTTCACGGCACGCGAACCGAGGACGGCCGGCGAGGTACTGTTCACCAACGAGGCGACGGCGGCCAGGGTCATCTGGGGAGGACGGCGGAGGGCGGTGAGGTGGCGCGGTGGCGGCGGCCGGGACGGCGAGCGGCGCCGCGGGGGCGTCGGGGCGGCGCGGCGGCCCGGGAGGAGAGGCGGCATTCGCCGGCGTCGGGGCGGCACGCCGGCCGGCGAGGGCGCGTGGTGGCGGCGGCGATGGTGCGCGGTGGCGGCGGGAGCAGCGCGGGCAGCGCTCGGGCGGCGGGGAGGCGGACGAAGCGGCGGCGGAGACGATGGGCCGGGCGGGCCCGCTGCGGGCTCGCCGGGCCGCGCCGGCGGCTGGCGGCGGAGATGCCACATGGCGGCATTGGAGTGGGCGCGCGGGCGGATCGGACGTGTCCGGCGCCGTCGGACGTGTCCGGCGGCGGCGGATCTGAGATTTAGGGTTAGGGACGAGGGAGAGATCCGGATTTTCGGGAGGGGGTGTATATATAGGCATAGAGGGAGCTAGGAGAGTCCAAATGAGGTGTGGTTTGCGGCCACGCGATCGTGGTCGAATTCTCTAGATGATGGAGTGGTTTTAGGAGGGTTTTGGGCCAAATTGGAGGGGTGTTGGGCTGCAACACACACGAGGCCTTTTCGGTCCCTCGGTTAACCGTTGGAGTATCAAACGAAGTCCAAATGGTACGAAACTTGACAGGCGGTCTACCGGTAGTAAACCAAGGCCGCTTGGCAAGTCTAGGTCCAATCCGGAAATGTTTAATCCCCACACACGAAAGAAAGGTAGAAATGACCACCGGAGGAGAACGAAGCGCCGGAATGCGAAATGGACAACGGGGAAAAAGCTCGAATGCATGAGATGAACACGTATGCAAATGCAATGCACATGATGACATGATATGAGATGCATGACACGACAACAACACACGGAGACAAAAACCCAAACCCGAGAAAATAAATTAACTTAACGCCAGAAACGGCAAGAGTTGGTGTACAAATTGGGAAAGTTACATCTGGGGTGTTACAACACTCCACCACTACGAAAGGATCTCGTCCCGAGATCTAGGACTGAAAGAACGCCGGGTACTCAGAACGGAGGTGATCCTCACGTTCCCAGGTAGCTTCACGGTCAGAATGGTGTGACCACTTGACTTTGAGAAATTTGATTGACTTATTGCGAGTCTTGCGTTCAGTCTCTTCAAGAATAGCAACTGGGTGCTCACGATAAGAGAGATCTTCTTGGAGCTCAATGTCCTCGAAGTTGACGGTGCGGTCAGGAGTCTTGAAGCACTTTCGAAGCGGAGAGACATGGAACACGTCATGAACATTTGCAAAGTTTGAAGGAAGCTCGAGTTGATAGGCGAGGTCGCCTCTCTTGCTGACAATCTTGAAAGGTCCCACGTATCTAGGGGCAAGCTTCCCTTTGATACCGAAGCGACGAGTACCTTTCATAGGAGAGACGCGGAGGTAAACATGATCTCCGACATCGAAAGCCAAATCACGGTGCTTACTATCATAGTAACTCTTCTGGCGGGATTGGGCTGCTTTGAGGTTATCACGAATGACTTTGCACATTTCCTCTGCCTCTGTGATTAAGTCATTGCCCAAAAGCTGACGTTCACCGGTTTCAGACCAGTTGAGAGGGGTACGGCACTTCCTGCCATACAGAATTTCAAATGGGGCCTTGCCCGAACTTGCTTGAAAACTGTTGTTGTAGGAGAATTCAGCATAAGGAAGACAATCCTCCCACTTCATGCCGAAGGAGATCACACAAGCCCTGAGCATATCTTCAAGAATCTGGTTGACACGCTTGACTTGACCGCTAGTTTGAGGATGGAAAGCTGTGCTGAAGCGGATGTTCGTGCCCATGGCCTTCTGAAAAGAATCCCAAAACTTCGAGGTAAAGATACTGCCACGGTCTGAAGAGATCACTTGTGGAATACCGTGCAGAGAAACAATACGAGAGGTATAGAGTTCCGCCAATTGAGCTGTAGTGATCGACTCTTTGATAGGCAGAAAGTGAGCCACTTTGGTGAGTTTGTCGATGACAACGAGTATAGCATCATTGCCACGCTTGGACATTGGAAACCCAGTCATGAAGTCCATTTCAATGTGGTCAAACTTCCACTCTGGAATGGCAAGAGGTTGGAGGAGACCTGCTGGCCTTTGGTGTTCTTCCTTCACTCTTCTGCAGACATCACATTCATTCACGAATTGAGCGATCTCGCGCTTCATTCGAGTCCACGAATAAGCCTGCTTAAGGTCCTAATACATCTTCGTGCTCCCAGGGTGGATGGAGAGGAGAGAATTGTGAGCCTCGTTCATGATCACTTTACGGAGGACACCTTTGGGTACAACAATACGATCCTCGAAGAAGAGAGTATCTTTGTCATCAAGGCGGTAGCACTTGTACTTGGGTTGACTCTTGGCAATCCCAATCTTCACCTTTTTCACCATAGCATCAAGAAGCTGGGCTTGGCGAATCTGGTCTTCCAAGGTAGGAGAGACTTGAAGGTTGGCGAGGAAACCTTGAGGAATAACTTGCAGATTAAGTTTACGGAAAGCTTCACAAAGCTCGGGCTGATAAGGCTTAATAATCAGACTGTTGCAGTAAGCTTTTCTGCTCAAAGCGTCAGCAATCACATTGGCCTTGCCTGGAGTATACTCGATACTCGGATTATACTCTTGAATCATTTCGACCCATCGAGTTTGCCTGAGGTTGAGATTAGGCTGAGTGAAGATGTACTTGAGACTCTTGTGATCAGTGAAAATGTCCACTTTTCTTCCTAATAGAAGATGTCTCCAAGTCAAAAGAGCATGCACAACTGCCGCCAACTCGAGATCATGAGTGGGGTAGTTTTTCTCATTAGGCTTCAATTGGCGAGATGTATAAGCAACAACTTTCTTCTCTTGCATCAAAACTGCACAAAGACCTTGGAGAGAGGCATCACAAAAGACCTCGTACGACTTGGATTCATCAGGTGGAGTGAGAACTGGAGCAATGATCAATTTCTGTTTCAAAGTGTTGAAAGCAATGTCACACTCCGGAGACCAAACGTACTTGACGTGCTTCTGGAGAAGATTTGAGAGAGGCTTCGCGATCTTAGAAAAGTTTTCAACGAATCTTCGGCAATAACTTGCGAGACCGAGGAAGCTACGGAGTTGCTTCACGTTCTGAGGAGGTTCCCAATTCACAATTGCAGACACCTTCTCAGGATTAACGGCAATGCCCTTGGCAGAGATGATATGACCAAGATAAAGAACCTCATCGAGCCAAAATTCACACTTGGAGAACTTGGCATAGAACTGATGTTCTCTGAGCTTATCAAGAACCAAACGCAAGTGCTTGGCATGATCTGTTGGGGAACGTAGTAATTTCAAAAAAATTCCTACGCACACGCAAGATCATGGTGATGCATAGCAACGAGGGGAGAGTGTGATCTACGTACCCTTGTAGATCGACAATGGAAGTGTTTGGTTGATGTAGTCGTACGTCTTCACGGCCCGACCGATCAAGCACCGAAACTACGGCACCTCCGAGTTTTAGCACACGTTCAGCTTGATGATGATCCCCGGACTCCGATCCAGCAAAGTGTCGGGGAAGAGTTCCGTCAGCACGACGGCGTGGTGACGATCTTGATGTACTACTGTCGCAGGGCTTCGCCTAAGCACCGCTACAATATTATCGAGGACTATGGTGGCTGGGGGCGCCGCACACGGCTAAGAATCAGATCACGTGGATCAACTTGTGTGTCTCTGGGTTCCCCTGCCTCAGTATATAAAGGACCAAGGGGGGGTGCGGCCGGCCTAGGAGAGGCGCGCCAGGAGTCCTACTCCCTCTCGGAGTAGGATTCCCCCCCCCCCCAATCCTAGTTGGAATAGGATTCGCGGAGGGGGAAAAAGAGAGAGGGTGGCCGGCCCCCTCTCCTTGTCCTATTCGGACCAAGGGAGGGGAGGGGCGCGCGGCCCACTTTGGGAAGCCCCTTCTCTTTTCCACTAAGGCCCACTATGGCCCATATAGCTCCCGGGGGGTTCCGGTAACCTCCCGGTACTCCGGTAAAATCCCGATTTCACCCAGAACACTTCCGATATCCAAACATAGGCTTCCAATATATCAATCTTTATGTCTCGACCATTTCGAGACTCCTCGTCATGTCCGTGATCACATCCAGGACTCCGAACAAACTTCGGTACATCAAAATGCATAAACTCATAATATAACTATCATCGTAACCTTAAGCGTGCGGACCCTACGGGTTCGAGAACAATGTAGACATGACCGAGACACGTATCCGGTCAATAACCAATAGCGGAACCTGGATGCTCATATTGGCTCCTACATATTCTACGAAGATCTTTATCGGTCAGACCGCATAACAACATACGTTGTTCCTTTTGTCATCGGTATGTTACTTGCCCGAGATTCGATCGTCGGTATTCCAATACCTAGTTCAATCTCGTTACCGGCAAGTCTCTTTACTCATTCTGTAATACTTCATCCTGCAACTAACTCATTAGTTGCAATGCTTGCAAGGCTTAAGTGATGTGCATTACCGAGAGGGCCCAGAGATACCTCTCCGACAATCAGAGTGACAAATCCTAATCTCGAAATACGCCAACCCAACATGTACGTTTGGAGACACCTGTAGAGCTCCTTTATAATCACCCAGTTACGTTGTGACGTTTGGTAGCACACAAAGTGTTCCTCCGGCAAACGGGAGTTGCATAATCTCATAGTCATAGGAACATGTATAAGTCATGAAGAAAGCAATAGCAACATACTAAACGATCGGGTGCTAAGCTAATGGAATGGGTCATGTCAATCAGATCATTCACTTAATGATGTGATCCCGTTAATCAAATAACAACTCATTGTTCATGGTTAGGAAACATAACCATCTTTGATTAACGAGCTAGTCAAGTAGAGGCATACTAGTGACACTTTGTTTGTCTATGTATTAACACATGTATTATGTTTCCGGTTAATACAATTCTAGCATGAATAATAAACATTTATCATGATATAAGGAAATAAATAATAACTTTATTATTGCCTCTAGGGCATATTTCCTTCAGTCTCCCACTTGCACTAGAGTTAATAATCTAGATTACACAGTAATGATTCTAACACCCATGGAGCCTTGGTGCTGATCATGTTTTGCTCGTGGAAGAGTCTTAGTCAACGGCTCTGCAACATTCAGATCCGTATGTATCTTGCAAATCTCTATGTCTCCCACCTGGACTAGATCCCGGATGGAATTGAAGCGTCTCTTGATGTGCTTGGTTCTCTTGTGAAATCTGGATTCCTTTGCCAAGGCAATTGCACCAGTATTGTCACAAAATATTTTCATTGGACCCGATGCACTAGGTATGACACCTAGATCGGATATGAACTCCTTCATCCAAACACCTTCATTTGCTGCTTCTGAAGCAGCTATGTACTCTGCTTCACATGTAGATCCCGCTACAACGCTTTGTTTAGAACTGCACCAACTGACAGCTCCACTTTTTAATGTAAACATGTATCCGGTTTGCGATTTAGAATCGTCCGGATTAGTGTCAAAGCTTGCATCAACGTAACCTTTTACGATGAGCTCTTTGTCACCTCCATATATGAGAAACATATCCTTAGTCCTTTTCAGGTATTTCAGGATGTTCTTGACCGTTGTCCAGTGATCCACTCCTAGATTACTTTGGTACCTCCCTGCTAGACTTATAGCAAGGCACACATCGGGTCTAGTACACAGCATTGCATACATGATAGAGCCTATGGCTGAAGCATAGGGAACATCTTTCATATTCTCTCTATCTTCTGAAGTGGTCGGGCATTGAGTCTTACTCAACTTCACACCTTGTAACACAGGCAAGAACCCTTTCTTTGCTTGATCCATTTTGAACTTCTTCAAAACTTTGTCAAGGTATGTGGTTTGTGAAAGTCCAATTAAGCGTCTTGATCTATCTCTATAGATTTTAATGCCTAATATGTAAGCAGCTTCACCGAGGTCTTTCATTGAAAAAACTCTTATTCAAGTATCCCTTTATGCTATCCAGAAATTCTACATCATTTCCAATTAGTAATATGTCATCCACATATAATATCAGAAATGCTACAGAGCTCCCACTCACTTTCTTGTAAATACAGGCTTCTCCAAAAGTCTGTAAAAAACCAAATGCTTTGATCACACTATCAAAACGTTTATTCCAACTCCGAGAGGCTTGCACCAGTCCATAAATGGATCGCTGGAGCTTGCACACTTTGTTAGCTCCCTTTGGATCGACAAAACCTTCTGGTTGCATCATATACAACTCTTCTTCCAGAAATCCATTCAGGAATGCAGTTTTGACATCCATCTGCCATATTTCATAATCATAAAATGCGGCAATTGCTAACATGATTCGGACAGACTTAAGCATTGCTACGAGTGAGAAGGTCTCATCGTAGTCAATCCCTTGAACTTGCCGAAAACCTTTTGCGACAAGTCGAGCTTTGTAGACAGTAATATTACCGTCAGCATCAGTCTTCTTCTTGTAGATCCATTTATTCTCAATTGCTTGCTGATCATCGGGCAAGTCAACCAAAGTCCACACTTTGTTCTCATACATGGATCCCATCTCAGATTTCATGGCTTCAAGCCATTTTGCGGAATCTGGGCTCACCATCGCTTCTTCATAGTTCGTAGGTTCATCATGATCTAGTAGCATGACTTGCAGAACAGGATTACCGTACCACTCTGGCGCGGATCTTACTCTGGTTGATCTACGAGGTTCAGTAGTATCTTGTTCTGAAGTTTCATGATCATCATCATTAGCTTCCTCACTCACTGGTGCAGGTGTCACAGAAACAGTTTTCTGTGATGCACTACTTTCCAATAAGGGAGCAGGTACAGTTACCTCGTCAAGTTCTACTTTCCTCCCACTCACTTCTTTCGAGAGAAATTCCTTCTCTAGAAAGTTTCCGAACTTAGCAACAAAAGTCTTGCCTTCGGATCTGTGATAGAAGGTGTATCCAGTAGTCTCCTTTGGATATCCTATGAAGACACATTTCTCCGATTTGGGTTCGAGCTTATCAGGTTGAAGCTTTTTCACATAAGCATCGCAGCCCCAAACTTTCAGAAACGACAACTTTGCTTTCTTGCCAAACCACAGTTCATAAGGCGTCGTCTCAACGGATTTTGATGGTGCCCTATTTAACGTGAATGCGGCCGTCTCTAGAGCGTATCCCCAAAACGATAGCGGTAAATCAGTAAGAGACATCATAGATCGCACCATATCTAGTAAAGTACGATTACGACATTCGGACACACCATTCCGCTGTGGTGTTCCGGGTGGCGTGAGTTGTGAAACTATTCCGCATTGTTTCAAATGTACACCAAACTCGTAACTCAAATATTCTCCTCCATGATCAGATCGTAGAAATTTTATTTTCTTGTTACGATGATTTTCAACTTCACTCTGAAATTCTTTGAACTTTTCAAACGTTTCAGACTTATGTTTCATTAAGTAGATATACCCATATCTACTTAAGTCATCTGTGTAGGTGAGAAAATAACGATATCCGCCACGAGCCTCAATATTCATCGGGCCACATACATCTGTATGTATGATTTCCAACAAATCTGTTGCTCTCTCCATAGTACCGGAGAACGGTGTTTTAGCCATCTTGCCCATGAGGCACGGTTCGCAAGTACCAAGTGATTCATAATCAAGTGGTTCCAAAAGTCCATCAGTATGGAGTTTCTTCATGCGCTTTACACCGATATGACCTAAACGGCAGTGCCACAAATAAGTTACACTATCATTATCAACTTTGCATCTTTTGGCTTCAACACTATGAATATGTGTGTCACTACTATCGAGATTTAATAAAAATAGACCACTCTTTAAGGGTGCATGACCATAAAAGATATTACTCATATAAATAGAACAATCATTATTCTCAGATTTAAATGAATAACCATCTCGCATCAAACAAGATCCAGATATAATGTTCATGCTTAACGCTGGCACCAAATAACAATTATTTAGGTCTAATATTAATCCCGAAGGTAGATGTAGAGGTAGCGTGCCAACTGCGATCACATCGACTTTGGAACCGTTTCCCACGCGCATCGTCACCTCGTCCTTAGCCAATCTTCGCTTAATCCGTAGTCCCTGTTTCGAGTTGCAAATTTTAGCAACAGAACCAGTATCAAATACCCAGGTGCTACTGCGAGCATTAGTAAGGTACACATCAATAACATGTATATCACATATACCTTTGTTCACCTTGCCATCCTTCTTATCCGCCAAATACTTGGGGCAGTTCCGCTTCCAGTGACCAGTCTACTTGCAGTAGAAGCACTCAGTTTCAGGCTTAGGTCCAGGTTTGGGTTTCTTCTCTTGAGTAGCAACTTGCTTGCCGTTCTTTTTGAAGTTCCCCTTCTTCTTCCCTTTGCCCTTTTTCTTGAAACTAGTGGTCTTGTTGACCATCAACACTTGATGCTCCTTCTTGATTTCTACCTCCGCAGCTTTCAGCATTGCGAAGAGCTCGGGAATAGTCTTATTCATCCCTTGCATATTATAGTTCATCACAAAGATCTTGTAGCTTGGTGGCAGTGATTGGAGAATTCTATCAATGACGCAATCATCTGGAAGATTAACTCCCAATTGAATCAAGTGATTATTATACCCAGACATTTTGAGTATATGCTCACTGACAGAACTGTTCTCCTCCATCTTGCAGCTATAGAACTTATTGGAGACTTCATATCTCTCAATCCGGGCATTTGCTTGAAATATTAACTTCAACTCCTGAAACATCTCATATGCTCCATGAAGTTCAAAACGTCGTTGAAGTCCCGATTCTAAGCCATAAAGCATGGCACACTGAACTATTGAGTAGTCATCAGCTTTGCTCTGCCAGATGTTCATAACATCCAGCGTTGCTCCAGCAGCAGGCCTGGCACCCAGCGGTGCTTCCAGGACGTAATTCTTCTGTGCAGCAATGAGGATAATCCTCACGTTACGGACCCAGTCCGTGTAATTGCTACCATCATCTTTCAACTTTGCTTTCTCAAGGAAAGCATTAAAATTCAACGGAACAACAGCACGAGCCATCTATCTACAAACAAGCATAAACAAGCAAGATACTTATCAGGTACTAAGTTTCATGATAAATTTAAGTTTAGTTAATTTACTTAAAGAACTCCCACTTAGATAGACATCCCTCTAATCCTCTAAGTGATTACATGATCCAAATCAACTAAACCATGTCCGATCATCACGTGAGATGGAGTAGTTTCATTGGTGAACATCACTATGTTGATCATATCTACTATATGATTCACGCTCGACCTTTCGGTCTCCGTGTTCCGAGGCCATATCTGTATATGCTTGGCTCGTCAAGTTTAACCTGAGTATTCCGCATGTGCAACTGTTTTGCACCCGTTGTATTTGAACGTAGAGCCTATCACACCCGATCATCACGTGGTGTCTCAGCACGAAGAACTTTTGCAACGGTGCATACTCAGGGAGAACACTTCTTGATAATTAGTGAGAGATCATCTTATAATGCTACCGTCAATCAAAGCAAGATAAGATGCATAAAAGATAAACATCACATGCAATCAATAAAAGTGATATGATATGGCCATCATCATCTTGTGCTTGTGATCTCCATCTCCGAAGCACCGTCGTGATCACCATCGTCACCGGCGTGACACCTTGATCTCCATCGTAGCATCGTTGTCGTCTTGCCAAGCTTGTGCTTCCACGACTATCGCTACCGCTTAGTGATAAAGTAAAGCATTACATCGCGATTGCATTGCATACAATAAAGCGACAACCATATGGCTCCTTCCAGTTGCCGATAACTTGGTTACAAAACATGATCATCTCATACAATAAAAATCAGCATCATGCCTTGACCATACCACATCACAACATGCCCTGCAAAAACAAGTTAGATGTCCTCTACTTTGTTGTTGCAAGTTTTACATGGCTGCTACGGGCTTAAGCAAGAACCAATCTTACCTACGCATCAAAACCACAACGATAGTTTGTCAAGTTGGTGCTGTTTTAACCTTCGCAAGGACCGGGCGTAGCAACACTCGATTCAACTAAAGTTGGAGAAACTGTCACCCGCAAGCCACCTCTGTGCAAAGCACGTCGGGAGAACCGGTCTCGCGTAAGCGTACGCGTAATGTCAGTCCGGGCCGCTTCGTCCAACAATACCGCCGAACCAAAGTATGACATGCTGGTAAGCAGTATGACTTATATCGCCCACAACTCACTTGTGTTCTACTCGTGCATATAACATCAACATATAAAACCTAGGCTCGGATGCCACTGTTGGGGAACGTAGTAATTTCAAAAAAATTCCTACGCACACGCAAGATCATGGTGATGCATAGCAATGAGGGGAGAGTGTGATCTATGTACCCTTGTAGATCGACAACGGAAGCGTTTGGTTGATGTAGTCGTACGTCTTCACGGCCCGACCGATCAAGCACCGAAACTACGGCACCTACGAGTTTTAGCACACATTCAGCTTGATGACGATCCCCGGACTCCGATCCAGCAAAGTGTCGGGAAGAGTTCCGTCAGCACGACCGCGTGGTGACGGTCTTGATGTACTACTGTCGCAGGGCTTCGCCTAAGCACCGCTACAATATTATCGAGGACTATGGTGGCTGGGGGCGCCGCACACGGCTAAGAATCAGATCATGTGGATCAACTTGTGTGTCTCTGGGGTTCCCTGCCTCAGTATATAAAGGACCAAGGGGGGGTGCGGCCGGCCTAGGAGAGGTGCGCCAAGAGAGTCCTACTCCCTCTGGGAGTAGGATTCCCCCCCCCCCCAATCCTAGTTGGAATAGGATTTGCGGAGGGGGGAAAGAGAGAGGGTGGCCGGCCCCCTCTCCTTGTCCTATTAGGACCAAGGGAGGGGAGGGGTGCGCATCCCACTTTGGGCAGCCCCTTCTCTTTTCCACTAAGGGCCACTATGGCCCATATAGCTCCCGGGGGGAGCCGGTAACCTCCCAGTACTCCGGTAAAATCCCGATTTCACCCGGAACACTTCCGATATCCAAACATAGGCTTCCAATATATCAATCTTTATGTCTCGACCATTTCGAGACTCCTCGTCATGTCCGTGATCACATCCGGGACTCCGAACAAACTTCGGTACATCAAAATGCATAAACTCATAATATAACTGTCATCGTAACCTTAAGTGTGCGGACCCTATGGGTTCGAGAACAATGTAGACATGACCGAGACACGTCTCCGGTCAATAACCAATAGCGGAACCTGGATGCTCATATTGGCTCCTACATATTCTACGAAGATCTTTATCGGTCAGATCGCATAACAACATACGTTGTTCCCTTTGTCATCGGTATGTTACTTGCCCGAGATTCGATCGTCGGTATTCCAATACCTAGTTCAATCTCATTACCGGCAAGTCTCTTTACTTGTTCTGTAATACATCATCCCACAACTAACTCATTAGTTGCAATGCTTGCAAGGCTTAAGTGATGTGCATTACTGAGAGGGCCTAGAGATACCTCTCCGACAATCGGAGTGACAAATCCTAATCTCAAAATACGCCAACCCAACATGTACCTTTGGAGACACCTGTAGAGATCCTTTATAATCACCCAGTTACGTCGTGACGTTTGGTAGCACACAAAGTGTTCCTCCGGCAAACGGGAGTTGCATAATCTCATAGTCATAGGAACATGTATAAGTCATGAAGAAAGCAATAGCAACATACTAAACGATCAGGTGCTAAGCTAATGGAATGGGTCATGTCAATCAGATCATTCACTTAATGATGTGATCCCGTTAATCAAATAACAACTCATTGTTCATGGTTAGGAAACATAACCATCTTTGATTAACGAGCTAGCCAAGTAGAGGCATACTAGTGACACTTTGTTTGTCTATGTATTCACACATGTATTATGTTTCCGGTTAATACAATTCTAGCATGAATAATAAACATTTGTCATGATATAAGGAAATAAATAATAACTTTATTATTGCCTCTAGGGCATATTTCCTTCATGATCTTCCTTGTTCTTGGAGAAAACCAGAATGTCGTCGAGATAGACCAAAACGAAGTCATTGGTGTAGGCGTTGAAGATGAAGTTCATCATGCGAGAGAACGTCGGAGGAGCGTTGACGAGGCCAAAAGACATGATAGTGTATTCATATGAACCAAAGCTTGTCCTGAAAGCCATCTTGGGAATATCTTGCTCACGGATTCGAATCTGATGATAACCCATACGGAGATCAAGCTTGGAGAATACTTGGGCACCTTTGAGTTGTTCAAACAGCTCGTTGATGTTGGGAAGTGGGTATTTGTTCTTGATGGTCTTCTTGTTCAATGGGCGGTAATCAACACAAAGTCGGTCCGTTCCATCCTTCTTCTTCACAAAAAGAACACCACAACCCCACGGAGAAGAACTAGGCCGGATGAGACCCATTTTCTCTTGAATATCGAGTTGCTTCTTCAGCTCCTTCAACTCTTCAGGTCCGAGCTTGTAAGGACGTTTGCACACAGGTTCTGTGACAGGCTCAAGATCAATAACGAATTCAACTGGCCGGTGCGGAGGCATTCCTGGAAGCTCTTCTGGAAAGACGTCTTGATATTCGCAAATGACTCGAATTTGTGAGATGGCATCCAATTCACCCTTCTCATTGAGAGAAAACAGACGGATAGTATTATCACGAGCAGCAAAGACAATTACATCCTCAGACGAATGAGTCAATTGAATCTGCCTGGCTGCACAATCAAGATGTGCCTTGTGCTTAGTAAGCCAATCCATTCCGAGAATAAGATCAATATCCGAGTTACCAAGAACCATCAGAGAAGAGAGAAACTTGTAGTCACCCAATGTGATAGTGACATCTGGGGCAATAGCGCTTGCATTCATGAATTTACCCGGAGAAACAACAGATAACTGTCTAGGCAAATCTTGCAAAGGCAACTCATGCTTAGAAACAAATGGTCTCGAGATGAAACAATGTGATGCACCCGTGTCAAAAAGTACTTTAGCTAGAATATCATTAACAAGAAAGTTACCCATGATCACATCTGACGAGTCCTCTGCCTGAGCTGCGTTCATCAAGTTGACCTTGGCAGACTTCGGGTTATGCTTGACCACAACTGTACTTGCCGATCTGACAGGAGGAGGAGGAGGAAGACGCCTCTGGTTGAAACACTTGTTGGCATAGTGACCCTTCTGTTGGCACTTGCTGCATGTGCCCTCTGAAAGCGGACGGTGATACGGAGCACTCGATCTTGGAGCTTGAGACGAAGTCTTGTTCTGAAAGCCAGCGTTGGGTGGGTGGGAAGATCCACTGCCACCTCTGCTCTTCTGCTGATATGGCTGACGAAACGGAGGAGGAGGAAGCCAATACTTCTGCTGCTTGGCCACTTGAGTAGAGGAAGAAGGAGTAACATCTCTGACTCGCTTCTTGGAAGCATCACACCTCAACTGAGCAGCCTCTTGCTTTAGTGCCATGTTGTAGAACTCATCGTATCTCAAAGGCTCAAAGAGAACAAGAGCTAGCTGAATTTCTTCTCTGAGACCACCCCTGAACTGGTATATCATGCTCCTCTCATCGGGTACGTCCTGCTTAGCAAAGCGGGCGAGCTTCTGGAACAACTTGTTGTAGTCATAGACAGACAAAGAGCCTTGCTTCAGGTTGCGTAATTCCTCATGCTTTCTTTCAACCACGCTCTGGGGAATATGATGAGCTTGAAAATCTCGACGGAATTCATCCCAGGTGATAACACGTCCACCTCTGGAATACTTGTACTGCTGGAACCATTCTGCAGCTTGATCTTTGAGTTGGAAGGAAGCAAACTTAACAAAGTCCTCAGGCCTGACGTTACTGCACTCGAAATGCTTGCACAGATCCACTAGCCAATCATCAGCATCGGTTGCCTCAACACAATTGCTGAAAGTCTTTGGCCCGTTAGCAAGGAACTGGTTGGGTGTAGCAAAGTGATTCTGATTGTTTCCTTGATTCCCTTGGTTGCCTTGATTGCGCTCTTGAAGAATTTGCATGATCAACTGTGTGTTTGCATTGGTTGCGGCCATCACAGCTTGCCATGCCTTCGGAGGAGGTGGAGGTGGTGGCGGATTAGGATTTGGAGTCGTGCGCGTTGGAGGAGCCATCCTGAAGAGGTTGTCCACCATTAGCACATTGACAAATAAATATTGAAGCTGAATCCAATGGAATGAAAATTGCAACATATAGTCTTCACATCCGAACAAAATGAACGAATGCATTCCTCTTGAAATGGTCACATATCCATAAATTGAGAAGCCACTTAGAATTAAGGTAGAGAAATAAATCAACAAGGTACGGATCAAGAACGAATAATCGGTAAGAAATCCCAATTTCAAACCAATATCCGTGGAAGAAGAACTAGAGCTACTAGAATTCCCACCTATCAAACTCCCGAACCTTTCCGGTTATGCAATCAGGTGTTGGGGATACAGGGGAAGCATAATATCTCACCCAAACTAGCAAATCCTACATCCAGCTGTATCCATCCTTCAATACATAACCAAGAAACCTTCGGAAACCATCTACCTCAACCTTCGAAAAGCATCTGTTATACAAGTTATGGCGATACTCCCGAACTCCCGCCCCAGTACTGGGTGGCGTCGAGGTTATCTCACCAACGAACTGCATAAAAGAGATTTTCGATGTCGGCGTACTAAACTCAGGTATTCCAGAACTGCAACGATAAAATTATGATGACAACACCTCAGAGCTCAACTCCCCGAGACACTTCCACTAAACCCCTGACAGGAGGCACCAAGACAATGTTCTCATCATAAAACCATCGGAACGATTCCAAGATACCCGCGTGATCCTAAAATTTTTTTTAGTGAAATTTGAGAAGAGAAGAGTCAAAACTCTACGTCAGGATGCCTTACCAGAGCGATGAGGAGACTGGGAAGTAAAAAGAATTCCTAAACTCTCCGATATATAATTCCTAAATGACTCAAAACATTTTTCTAGACATAACTCGGCTGCTAAAAACGATCAAGCAATGGGTCTCCTAAGGTCGGGGAAGGCTCTGATTACCAACTTATAACACCCTCGATGCGACTATATCTCCCACGTGTCGAGGCACGACTTAGAGGCATAATCGCATTGAAGGCATATGTCGCAAGTTAGGCAATCTTCACAATATCCCATGTAATATAAATAATAAAAGGGGAGATAACATAGTTGGCTTACACTCGCCACGTCAATCAAGTACATAATTAACATTACATCAACCAAACACTCATGGCCCGACTACAGCACCGAAATAAAAGAGAACCCAACAAGCGACACGGTCCCAATCACCCCCAACTGGGCACCACTACTGATCATCAGGAAAGGAAACATAGTAATGTTGAGAGTCTTCGTCGAACTCCCACTTGAGCTCAAACGCGTCTCCTGGAGCGGAATCATCAGGCCCTGCATCTGGTGTAATAGTAATCTGTGAGCCACAGGGACTCAGCAATCTCACACCCTCGCGATCAAGACTATTTAAGCTTATAGGTAAGGCAAGGTAAAATATGTGGAGCTGCAGTAAGCAACTAGCATATATGGTGGCTAACTTTTTCGCAAAAGAGGGCGAGAAGAGGAGGCAAAGCGCGAGCGAGAATCTAGAGAACAACCTGCGCAAACATTACTCCAACACCGTGTCCACTTCCCAGACTCCGCCGAGAAGAGGCCATCACGGTAACACACTCAGTTGATTCATTTTAATTAAGTTAAGGTTCAAGTTATCTACAACCGGACATTAACAAATTCCCATCTGCCCATAACCGCGGGCACGGCTTTCGAAAGTTCAAATCCCTGCAGGGGAGTCCCAACTTAGCCCATGACAAGCTCTCACGATCAACGAAGGAATAGACCTCCTCCCAAGAGGTTCCGATCAGACTCGGTATCTCGGTTCTTCAAGACACTTCGACAGGTTAAAACAAGACCAGCAACACCGCCCGAATGTGCCGACAAATCTCGATAGGAGCTGCACATATCTCTTTCTCAGGGCACACTCAGATGAGACTAGCTACGAGTAAAACCAACCCTCAAGTTTCCCTGAGGTGGCCCCGCAGGCAGCTCAGTTCGAACCAACACTCAAAGGAGCACTGGCCCGGGGGGTTTAAATAAGATGACCCTCGGGCTCCAGAAACCCAAGGGGAAAACAGGCTAGGTGGCAAATAGTAAAACCAAGGTGGGCATTGCTGGAAAAGCTTTAATCAAGGCGAACTATCAAGGGGTTCCCATTATAACCCAACCGCGTAAGGAACGCAAAATCCGGGAACATAACACCGATATGACGGAAACTAGGGCGGCAAGAGTGGAACAAAACACTAGGCGAGAGGCCGAGCCTTCCACCCTTTACCAAGTATATAGATGCATTAAGATAACAAGATAATATAATGATATCTCAACCAGTAAATAAATGTTCCAATAAGGAATGGCCTCCAATCTTCACCTGCAACTAGCAACGCTATAAGAGGGGCTGAGCAAAGCGGTAACATAGCCAATCAACGGTTTGCTAGGACAAGGTGGGTTAGAGGTTTGACATGGCAATGTGGGAGGCTTGAAAGCAAGTGGTAGGCATCGTAGCATTGGCATAACAAAGAGCGAGCAAACTAGCATAGCAAATATAGTAGTGATTTCGAGGGTACGATCATCTTGCCTACACAGTTGTCAGAGTTGAGTGGATCCTCGAAAGCAAACTCAACGGGCTCCTCGTTAGCGAACTCGTCTCCCGGGTCTAGCCAAACAAGACAAACAAGCAACAAGGACACAATCAACCACGTGCAAGACTCAAACAATATGATGCAATGATGATATGCTATGCGGGATGCGATGCGGGATGCAAAATGCAAGATATGACAGGAAATGCAAGAACCTAGCCTCAACTTGGAAATCCAAGCGTGCCACTGGAAAGATGAGATGAAATCGCTTGAAAACGATATAAAGAACACCGGAATCAGAGTTACGGTTTGGAAATGGCAAGCGATTCAAAAATGACACCGGTCTGTGATTAACAACAAGTAGCCATGTAAATGCAATGAGATGATCATGCTACAGCACCCAAACAAGACGACAAAATACATGGCAGGGATGCATAAAAGATGCTTAACAAAAGTCTAGCACTGAGCTACGACCAATTCATCCATTAACAGGTTCAAACAAGCATGGCAAAAATGCATATGGCAAATAGATCTCAGACTTAGTGAAATTAACACTTGTCTGGAATTTCAGATCAGGTAGCACTCTTCGGAGCAACAAAACTACATGCTACAGGAACTGAACATGGCAAAGTAAAGCATGGCATGGAGCTACTCAAAGAGCTTAACAAAAGTCCCTTAGTGACCTTGAGCCAAAAGGGATCAGAAAATATACTAACAAGCACGTGAACATCGCAAAAACATAATCAGTTTTCAGACTTAGTGAAAACTGACACATGCTGAAATATATCTCAAGTAGGCATGTTTACGAGCTCGATGCACTCACTACGGTGCAAGTCATGAAACACTAAGCATACATCTATCAAGAAGGCACAAAACGCAAGCTAGACATGGCAAGAACAATAGCATAGCATGCACGGATCAACTACAACATCACCGGCAAAATTGCAAACAAGTTGACAATCTGCCCAGATTCACAAAGTAGCAAAAGTAGAGCTCGATTGACTCAAGCTAGGGTGCTCCATAATTGCAAACAAAGACATGGATGGATAGAGCACTACAAGATTAACAAAACATCCTTACTGATCATCCTCAAAAGAGGCACGGATCACTAGGAAACAACATGAACATATGGCAACATGAGATAAACAGATCAAGGACTTGGTGGAATTGCCAAGTCCCTGAAAAAAGAATTACCGAGTGCCTCACTTTGCAAGCTTGCACTAGTCACCACACACATCACAAAAATACATGGGATGCACCTCTGGAAAGATGACAAAACCCTTAACAAAACATATGTAGAACTCATGGGCATAGCATGCACACAATAATCATGGCAAAAATGACAAAAACCTAAATGGAGCAGCAGATCTGACAATTATCTCAAGTAGCCCTCTTCTAACAGCATTTCGGGCATCAAGATGAACTCAAATGAAAATGATGACATGGAATGAAATGATGTACTCTCAGAGATGAACATTTTGATATGCTATATGCATGAATCGGAGCTACGGATGCAAAGTTACGGAGCTATGAACATAGGCACTTGGATCTGGAATTTTCGGGACTTAGAAGAAAAACAATCTCCGAGATCTTGGTTTACTGTTCACAGCACGCGAACCGAGGACGGTCGGGGAGGTACTGTTCACCGACGAGGCGACGGCGGCCGGGGTCGCCGGGGAGGACGGCGGAGGGCGGCGAGGTGGCGCGGTGGCGGCGGCCGGGATGGCGAGTGGCACCGCGGGGGCGTCGGGGCGGCGCGGCGGCCCGGGAGGAGAGGCGGCGTTCGCCGGCGTCGGGGCGGCACGCCGGCCGGCGTGGGCGCATGGTGGCGGCGATGGCTCGCGGTGGCGGCGGGAGTAGCGCGGGCGGCGCTCGGGCGGCGGGGAGGCGGATGAAGCGGCGGCGGAGACGATGGGCCGGGCGGGCCCGCTGCGGGCGCGCCGGGCCGCGGCGGCGGCTGGCGGCGGAGATGCCACATGGCGGAACGGGAGTGGGCGCGCGGGCGGATCGGACCTGTCCGGCGGTGGCGGATCTGAGATTTAGGGTTAGGGACGAGGGAGAGATCCGAATTTTCGGGAGGGGTGTATATATAGGCATAGAGGGAGCTAGGAGAGTCCAAATGAGGTGCGGTTTGCGGCCACGCGATCGTGATCGAACGCTCTAGATGATGGAGAGGTTTTAGCAGGGTTTTGGGATAAATTGGAGGGGTGTTGGGCTGCAACACACATGAGGCCTTTTCGGTCCCTCGGTTAACCGTTGGAGTATCAAACGAAGTCCAAATGGTACGAAACTTGATAGGCGGTCTACCGGTAGTAAACCAAGGCCGCTTGGCAAGTCTCGGTCCAATCCGGAAATGTTTAATCCCCACACATGAAAGAAAGGTAGAAATGACCACCGGAGGAGAACGAAGCGCCGGAATGCGAAACAGACAACGGGGAAAAAGCTCGAATGCATGAGATGAACACGTATGCAAATGCAATGCACATGATGACATGATATGAGATGCATGACATGACAACAACACACGGAGACAAAAACCCGAACCCGAGAAAATAAATTAACTTAACGCCGGAAACGGCAAGAGTTGGAATACAAATTGGGAAAGTTACATCCGGGGTGTTACACCTTAGCAATTGAGTTGTAAATTCAACCACACCTGAGAAGTTACTTCCTTGCAATAAAGTATTAATAGTACAATAGTATGATAGTTTGGATAGCCGTGGTAATAGTAGTAACGGTAATAGTAGTAGTGTTGTACAAATGGAACATCAACATCAATAGTAGTTCAAGCAAAGATGATATTATGAAAAGTGTAGGCATGGAGTAGTGATGGATATTTGGATGAATTTCATAATGTAACAGTCACAACCTAGAGCGATACACAATAGCTCCAATTCATAAATCATATGTAGGCATGTATTCTTTATATAGTCATACGTGCTTGCGGTAAGAACTTGGATGTCATCTTTTGTCCTACTCTCCCGTGGCAATAGGGTCCTAATGGAAACTAAGGGTAATTAAGGTGCTCCTTTTAATAGAAAACTGAAACAAAGCATTAACACATACTGAATACATGAACTCTTCAAATTACAATCATTCCCGAAGAGTATCCCAATTATTGTTACCTTGGGGCCTATGGTCCAAAACAATAACAGGTGCATACAACTTGCAAGATACACTAGTAGAAAACGGAGCTTTAGCGCCGGTTCTTAAGGGCCTTTAGTGCCAGTTCCATAACCGGCACTAAAGTGTGGGCACTAAAGCCCCCCCCCCTTTAGTACCGGTTCGGCACGAACCGGCACTAAAGTGCCACCACGTGGCGTGAGCTCGCGCCCTGGTATGGGGGGACCTTTAGTACCGGTTGGTGTTACCAACCGGTACTAAAGTTTTTTTTTGAATTTTTTTTGAAAATTTTGGAAAAAAATTTGATTTTTTTTTGATTTTTAATTTTTCTGAATTATTTGATGATTTAGTCTCTAATCACCTCTCTTAACTGCTCAAGTGTGGATCACTCATTCCAAATCACCTGACTTCCCGGCCGGTCACCCATCCTCTCACTCCCCCAGCCTGAGCACGCTTAACTTCGGAACTCTATTCCCCCTACATTCCAAGTCTGCACTTGTTGTTTTCCTGACAAATGTAAGCTGTCAATCCTATTAACCCTCAGCAGTTTAGCTTGAGCATTGGGTCACACGTTTCACCGTTTGAGTTTGAAAATATTATTCTAAAAAACAGTAATTATTTAGTAACACTAATATTTCTTGAATAAGTTTGACCATAGTTTGACCACAGTTTGACCATAGTTTGACCAGATTTGACCAAAATTTAAAAAATTGAAATAATTATTTAGTAACACTAATATTCTTGAATAATTATGTAGTAACATTAATACTTCTTGAATAAGTAGTTTGACCAGATTTAACCAATTTTTTTTAAAAAAACTGAAATTTGACCATATCTTTTTTTCGTTTTGGAATTTGAGGATTCTAAAAAATTGCAAACAGGTCGTAGGCGATCTCCATCAAATGCGTATTTTCGTGCTGAATTTTTTGATATATTATACGTTTTTTCTGACATCGTATGCAAAAGTTATAGCCGTTTTACATTTTCCCTACACTTTTTGCAAAACATGTCCAAATTTAAGTTTTCAAATTTTCCTAACTAGTAGATGTAGTAATATAACTACCTCTTGAAGGATTTTATTTTTTGAAGTTTTTATCATTTTCTTTTGATTTTTTCAGAACTGAAATGGCGACACACAGGGGGGGGGTAGAGTTTGAAAATTGCCCTATAGTGCCGGTTTGTGTCACAAACCGGTACTATAGGTCAGACCCCTTTAGTACCGGTTCGTGGCACAAACCGGTACTAAAGGTTAGCCCTTTAGTACCGGTTTGTGAGACGAACTGGTACTAAAGGTGATCGTGGGGCCCCGGCCTGACGCCAGCCTGCCATCACCCCTTTAGTACCGGTTCGTGGCACGAACCGGTACTAAAGGTTCAACACGAACCGGCATTAATGCATAGCCGTTCGAACTGGCACTAATGGTACCATTAGTACCGGGCTAAAATCAAACCGGCACTAATGTGTCTCACATTAGGTCCTTTTTCTACTAGTGATAGGATCAAGAACTCAAACATATTCATGAAAACATAATAGCTTCAGATCTGAAATCATGGCACACGGGGCCTAGTGACAAGCATTAAGCACAGCAAAATCATAGCAACATTAATCTCAGAACATAGTGGATACTAGGGATCAATCCCTAACAAATGGACTCGATTACATGAGGAATCTCGAACATGGAGCTCCGATTGAGGAGCAGGAGAGCTCACCGTCTCGATCCACCATTTCTAGTTCTGTTCATAAATGTTAAAAGCGGACTAGGAAGATAAATACTCAGCTCAAGAAATGAGATTCTGATAAATAACTCACTGCTTCGATGGGCTTATGTTAATAGAAGCTATCAAACATCGGCTCCTTGATAAGGTCGACCCTCTCGCCCTTAAATATGGCCTCCGGCGTGGCCCCAATTGCTTGACGATTCGTGAACCCTTTCCTGGTGGCCGAGGTCGTGTCATTGGTTCCATTGTATTTCCACAAGGGGTGGATGTGTTGATAAAGAGGTTGGACACCTCGGGCTATAGCTAGCGCCATCACATTGATGATGGTAAGCTTGTGATGGATGAGGCGGGCTACTTGAGCAGCCAGCCTGGCTACCTCTGAACCCCCATCTCGGGACTGAGTCCTCAGACGCCAGTTACATTGCTTCTTTGTAGGAACAAGAGAGAAGGGGGAAGTCCTTGCCGAAGAGGGTCTTCGGATGGCACATCAAAGATATAGAACCATTCACTTTGCCATGTCATGCTGTCCTCCTTGGGGGTGCTAGCAAGGTATCCAATTACGGCAATTCTGCACACCTCGACCCCTCCAACCTCAAAAAGATTGTTGCCCTGGATGCACAGGACAAGGAAGAAATATGTGCACCACAAGTCAAAGTGGGCCTCACAACCGAGGAAGGCCTCACATAAATTAATGTAGTCGACTATGTGAAGGATCATGTTGGGCGTAAGGTGGTGGAGTTGGATCCCGTAGAATTTTAGAAGGACCTTGAGGAAGGAGTGGATAGGGAAGCCTAAACCCGGAGAAGGAAGGGAACAAAGCATACTCGCTCGTCGCCTTGCGGGTAGGAAAGTTGTTAGCGAGAATGCCGCTGTCGGTGTCAAAACCGGCGGATCTCGGGTAGGGGGTCCCGAACTGTGCGTCTAGGCCAGATGGTAACAGGAGGCAAGGGACACGAAGTTTTACCCAGGTTCGGGCCCTCTCGATGGAGGTAAAACCCTACGTCCTGCTTGATTAATATTGATGATATGGGTAGTACAAGAGTAGATCTACCACGAGATCGGAGAGGCTAAGCCCTAGAGGCTAGCCTATGGTATGATTGTTGTTGTTAATGTTGTTCTAAGGACTAAAACCCTCTGGTTTATATAGACACCGAAGAGGGTTAGGGTTACACAAAGTCAGTTACAATGGTAGGAGATCTACATATCCGTATCGCCAAGCTTGCCTTCCACGCCAAGGAAAGTCCCTTCCGGACACGGGACGAAGTCTTCAATCTTGTATCTTCATAGTCCAGGAGTCCGGCTGAAGGTATAGTACGGCCATCCGAACACCCCCTAATCCAGGACTCCCTCAGTAGCCCCTGAACCAGGCTTCAATGACGACGAGTCCGGCGCGCAGATTGTCTTCGGCATTGCAAGGCGGGTTCCTCCTCCAAGTACTTCATAGAAGATTTTGAACACAAAGATAGTGTCCGGCTCTGCAAAATAAGTTTCCACATATTGCCATAGAGAGAATAATATTTACACAAATCTAATCTGCTGACGTATTCCGTAGTGTGACACACCACGGCCAAGCCTTTATCCGAGTCGTTTCATTATCCCACCTCAGCGCGTCATGCGAGGCGGTTTCCTTGGCACGTCTTGTTAAAGCAGAGATCGTGTCCCCTTATTCCGGGATTCTCATCAATACGGGCGTGGGTAACCCAACCGCTTCTAGGACTCCTAGATTATAGGCAAGTCCAAACGGACACGGAGAGGACGCTTGATATTCACCCTCTTTATAAAGGGACAAGGCTTTTATTTTTTCCCTCCCATGCTCAATCGAATCCTTCCCCCACCTCAAGCTCAAACGCCCAAAGTTCAGGTCAGGTGCTCCGAACCTTCAGTCATGTCCGGATCTAGCCTTCAAGGCTGATGGGTGCCTTCCTCCGTCACGGAAGAAGACATCAAAAAGTTGAGGGAGGCCAGATATCTGACCGCCGAGATTTTGCATCGGCTGCCTCCCCGAGGGCAGGCCGTCCCCACCCCCGAACCCAACGAGAACGTCGTGTTCGTCTCCCACTTCCTCCGAGGTCTAGGCCTTGCTCTGGATCCTTTCGTCAGGGGTTTGATGTTTTATTACGGGCTAGACTTCCATGATCTAGCTCCGGACTCCTTTCTTCATATCACGACATTTATTGTCGTGTGCGAGGCCTTCCTCCGGGTTACCCCTCACTTTGGCCTATGGCTCAAGACCTTTGAAGTAAAGCCGAAGATGATCGAGGGGCAACATGCAGCGTGTGGAGGTGCCTCAATACGCAAGATGACGGGAGCTCCGTGGCCCAAAGGTTCCATCCCAGAGGTGTCTGAATTGTGGCAACAGGAGTGGTTCTACATCACGGCTCCTAGAAGTGCCAAGTGGGCGGCCGCCCCTGTTTTCCGCTCGGGCCCTCCACCACAACTGATGTCATGGATCAGCAGAGGTCTGAGCTGGGGTCCAGCCAAGGACGTGCCTATACTGCAAAGCCGCATTCGAGATCTCTTCAATGGAGATTTCAGTTTGGTTGCGGTAATACAAGTTATGCTGGTTCGTCAAGTCCAGCCTTGCAAACGCCGGCCTCTTCGCCTGTGGGAGTTCAATCCCGAGGGACCGCGTGTCATTCAAAATTTTCTCGGCCTGACGCACGAGGAGATGTACAAGTCATTCTTCGGACCTCAGGTGGAGTGTCCGGAAATCACCGAGGACGTGGGCCTGAGTAGTAACCGCGCCGCCGAACAGGTAAGGCATCTTCCGGCCGAACATACTATCTCTCCTTTGTTACGAAGTTATTTCTGAGAGTTCGCTTTTTGACCAGGACTGGCTAACAAAGGCGAAGTTGATTCGTTGTTCGGCCCCCCTCCCTGAGGGCTTGGAAAATCTGATATTGGAAAAGATGCTCCAGACCGCACCTTGCCCGGAGCCCTTGAAGGAAGATACTGTGGAGGATAATACGGGCGGACGCGGGCCCCCAACGCTGCCCATTCTGACCGAGGGAGCGAGCGTCTCCATGAAGGAAGACGACCAGAAGAGGAAAAGGACCGTGCCCGGGGATTCAGAAGCCGAAGCTTCCAAACGGGAGAAGAAGTCTCCCACAGAGGGTCCTACCTTGGGGGGCGCTGTTGCCGCACAAAGTCCGCGGGGGGATCAATTCTCCCGCGAGTCGTAAGTGACCCGAAATACTTTAATAGTACAGATATGCCATCTTTTTCTTCTGAGAAAATAACCACCGCATATATCTTTGCAGTTCAGGCCTTAGCCCCTCTCAAATGAGCTCGTCTTCGGGGGATCTTCTTCCAGAGATGATGGAGAGCGAAACACCTCCTCCAGACTCCTCCGCTCCGGAAGCGGGCGACCCTGAAGTGTCGTCGCGGAGGGCCTCTCCGAGTCCGGTGAGGCCAGAAGATAATCCCATTGACCCCCGAAGCTCCCAGTGTCCGGCTCCCGAAGAGAGCAGACAAAAGAGTCCGACGCCGTCTAGTGTGCGATCGGATGTTCTGAGGGAGTTGGTGGGGCGAGCGGCCATCTCAGATGAACACCGTGTGCTGATGAATACGGTGATGGAGAGAATCTCGTCCGCCGAAAGCGGATTGCATGAAGCTTTTATGAGTCTACTGACAGGCTTTGAGGTACGTAAAAGAATGTATGATAGTCCTGCACATGCTAGGTGTGCCCTGTGTAGATAGTAGCCCCTGAGACTCTGGTTGTCGTTGGAAACGACGACGAACAGAGGATCATATTCCCAGTAATAACCATACTGTCTCTATGTGCAGGTGATGGAAGCTCCGGTGGCTAGCCGGACTAGCAAGTTTGCCCATTTAGAACGGCAGTTGGATGCGGCAGACGCCGACATCGAGCTTGTTAACGAAAGGCTTGACGAGGCACAGGGTAAGTGCCATTATCTGGTAAACGCCACATAGGAAGAGCAGCATGATGCCAGTATCTTTAATATGTTGTGACTGTAGATGGAGCTGCCACTGTTGAAGCCTTGCAGGCAGAACTTGCCCGAGCCAAGGAACAAGTGAAGTTGGGTAATGCGGCTGCTTTGAAGGCGGCCGAAGAGTTGCAAGCCGAGAAGGCCGCGCATGGAGAGAGACGAGACAAGATGGCCAAGATGGCCATAGAATTAAAAGCCGCCGCCGACCGTTGCCGGGTTCTTGAAAAGGAAAACCAAGCGAAGGTATCGGACCTTGAGAAGGCTGCTGCGACGAGAAAAGACCTCCGCTCTGCTATGAGGGCAAAGAAGGAGGAGCTGCGGGAAGCCGGGGATATTGTAGCTGGGAAGTCCTTTATGTTGCGGAGGAAGTTCGGAGATCCACGGTATGCCCCTCTGGATCAGCTGTGGAGTTCGGAGGAGGTGTATATGGGTTTGGCGGCGAGTGCTGCCGATGCGGCCAAGTACTTCCAGGGTCAGATGGACCGTGAAGTAGACCAGCTGTTTTGGAGACAATTCCATTCTCCCGAGCATCCGCTTTCATTGACTGACCAATTAGCCGAATGGGCCGAACTGAATAGGTTGTCCGGACTCGCCATGAGGTCTGTTGTGGATCAGATATGGCTGAAAAGGCCAAAACCGAGCAGCTATTTCAGCTTGGTGTAGCAGCTCCTTGACGTGGTGCCGCGCATTAATGCGATGAAGAGGTCGGCATGCATAGAGGGCTCACGGATGGCCTTTGCCCGTGTTAAAGCATACTGGGCGGAGATGGATGCTACCACTGTTGCAGCACGGGATTCGGCCATAGGTCAAACGGCTGTTGAGCACTACTTTGAAGAAGTTCTTGAGGGTGCTCGTTTAATAGAGACCCAGTGCTCAAAAAATATTATGTTTGAGTGATATGTAATCTCATTGTAAGCGAAATGCTTGTATAAATTTTTATAAGGCTATTTTTATACTTTTGCCTGTAAGTAATATGATGCCTCCTGGACGGCCGTTTATGTATACATGTGTATAACCTGAAAGATTGCAGTCGTCGGCTTCAACCCCCACGCATATAATGCGGAGGTGCTCGCAAAAACACGCGTTCACACTTAACCCAACGTCTTGGTCCTATTAAGGAGGTGATAGCGGAGCGAGCGAGGCAACCGGACTATAATGCTTTAGCACTTTCACTTAGCCATAGGAGTTTGACAGTGGGGCTACTAGATAGCCCCTGGTGGCTCCGCACTCTCCCGATTCCGGGGTGCGTACATGCCTGGCCGGAAAACGGCCCTTCGTTAAGGCGGAGGAATTCTAACATTCCCACAGGTCATCGAGTGGTTGACCAGTCTCACGCTATATCATGACAGTCAGTTTTCGGCTTTCTCTACTGAGGTGCTCGTCCGGATGAACCAGGGCACAATCGCAGTAGTTCTCCTGGTGCTACCTTAGCCGGTAAAGCGGAACGTAAGGCACCAAAACACAGGAGCCGGGCAAACCCAACATTTGACCAAAGACAATGATTCGGAGCTGATGCATATAGGGCCAAACTCGCGACGCCGAACACTCCCTAAGGTATTCGGTCTTTGTGGTATAAACCGGGCCTAAATAATGGCCTTTGTAAGAAGCCCCTTGTGTCCAGGTACGTGCATTGTTCTGGCGTGGCCACATGCCAAGACGTCAGCATCCTTCTCACGGTGGATATGTATCAACAAGAGACAGTAAAAAAGGTTTACGCAGGGTCTTAATCTAAAAAGAATCCTTGGAGCGGGTCCCTGCTGCACGTCTGCGCCTGTGTCTCCGTTGTGCCGTATCCTGGACGGGTGTAGCACGATGATCGTCTGTAAAAGAGAGGAATTTAGGTGAAAAAGTTGTCGTGCAAAAAGATAGTTTTTTAAAGAAACCATGTATAATTCAAGATGAGAAGAAATTGCCACTTGTCTGCGCGCGTTGAGCCCCTTGTATTGACAAATAGGGGTGTGACCATTTATTCGGTATAAGTAGCGGCGCCGGACTCGATTAGTTGTGTCTGAGGTCTTGACGACCTATTGGATGCTTTCGCTGGTCCGGGCGCCTTTAGTGTGCGGCTGCCAAGGCAGCCTCACTCTCTTCGGCGCGCAGAGATCGCTTGATATTTCCGTGCACTGAAATGATGCCACGTGGACCGGGCATCTTGAGTGTGAGGGAGGCGTAGTGTGGTATTGCATTAAAGCGAGCGAAAGCTTCGCGTCCGAGCAGTGCTTGATAGCCACTTTGAAACGGAGCGATGTGGAAGGTTAAATGCTCGCGACGGAAGTTATCGGGGGAGCCGAATATAACTTGTAGTAGGAGGGAGCCCGTACAACGAGCCCCTGGGCCTGGCGTTACTCCTTTAAAGGTAGTATTGCTATGGCGAATTTGTGTTGGGTCTAACCCCATCCCGCGGATTGTATCCTGATATATTAGGTTTAGGCTGCTGCCGCCGTCCATCAAGACTCGTGTGAAGTGATATCCGCCAATTACTGGGTCTAATACCAGGGCAGCCCATCCTGCGTGTCGGATACTTGCTGAGTAATCGCGATGGTCGAAAGTGATCGGTTGAGACGACCAGTGGCAGGACCTCGCGGTCACAGGCACTTGGGTATATTTTCCTGGGAGTGCCGTGTTGTTTTTTCCCTTGATCACGTGTAACACGTTTACTGTTTTGACTTCTGGTGGAAATTTCTTTTGTTCCCCCGTGTCTTGCTTGGGAGGCTCGTCCTCGTCTTCACTTGGTGTATCCTCCCCCTTGTGTACGGCGTTGAGCTTGCCGGACTACTTGAAGACCCAACATTCTCTATGGGTATGATTAGCAGGTTTTCCAGGGGTACTATGGATCTGGCATACTTGATCCAAAATTTTGTTGAGGCTGGATAGTTCATCCCTGGTGCCTTTAGAGGGCGGCTTTTGACCTAGCCGAGAGCTTTTGAATCCGGCGTTTACTGTCGTGCCCTTCATGCGGCCTTCTTTATTCCAGCGTTTGTCATTGCTGTTGCGCCGTGATTTCCCGTTTCCATCTCTAACTTCAGATGTACTAGGGTCGCTGGTGCTGCATCTGGCTAGCCAGCTGTCCTCACCCGCGCAAAAGTGGGTCATGAGGTTTGTTAATGCGGCCATCGTTCTCGGCTTATTTTGGCCGAGGTGTCTGGCGAGCCATTCGTCATGGACGCTATGCTTAAAAGTTGCCAAGGCTTCGGCGTCCAGACAATCGACAATCTGGTTCTTTTTAGTAAGAAACATGTTCCAAAGCTTTCGGGCTGACTCTCCGGGCTGTTGAGTTATATGACTCAAATCGTCCGCATCCGGAGGTCGGACATAAGTCGCTTGAAAATTTGCCTGAAAGGCGTCTTCGAGCTCTTCACAACTTCCAATGGAGCTTTCGGGGAGGCCTTTAAGCCAGTGACGAGCTGGCCCTTTGAGCTTGAGGGGTAAGTACTTGATGGCGTGGAGATCATCTCTTCGAGCCATATGGATATGAAGGATGTAGTCCTCAATCCAGACCCCAGGGTCTATTGTTCCGTCGTATGCCTCTATGTTTACGGGTTTGAATCCCTCTGGAAATTCATGGTCCAGCACCTCATCGGTGAAACATAGGGGGTGTGCGGCACCCCTGTAGCTGGGTGTACCGCGTTGTTCGGATGTTTGTTGTGTTGCATTGTATGTTGGGGCGCGCTTGCGTGGTCCATAGATGGATCTTGTTGCACCGTCCTTTGGGTGCGATCCCTCGCATGGGTTGCGTGTTGTATTGTGAGCGGCGTTGTATGCCGCTCTGTGTTGGTAGAGGGGTCGTCTATCTGACCAGGTGGCTGCTTTGATATTTGGTTGTGGGGGGTCTGAGGCCTCCTCATCGAATTCTGGTAGCAGCTTCCGCTTTGGGTAGCTCTTGGAGGGGCGATTGTCGCCGTACCTCGCTGCTGTATTGAGTATTTTACTCCATCTAATTTGGAGTGTGTCTTGCGCAGCCTTGAGCCTTTGCTTCTGCTTTCTAAGACTCCTCGCGGTGGCAACAAGCCTTTTATGGGCATTCTGCTGCTCCGGGTGCCTGTCCGGCGTTATATCATCCGGACCATTATCCTTGCTAGCATTTGTTTGTTTGGTTTGATTATCCGGATTACCGTTGTCCGATAGCGGTTTGCCCTGCTCCAGCGCTGGGTCTGTGTGATCGCTGTTTCTATCGAGGCGGGATTTGGGGCGGCGCTTGCGTCGCCGCTTTGACTGCTTTTCGAGGGAACAAGCCTTCGGTTCGTCCTTTCGCTCCTCGTCGTCATCTTTTGGTGCGTCCACCATGTATACGTCATATGACGAGGTGGCGTTCCAGGGCCCAATAGGCGCTGGTTCTTCATTGTCTCCTTCATCGGCGTCCATACCGTCGATTTCTTCGGAGTCAAAGTCGAGCATGTCGGCTAAATCGTCGACAGTGGCTACAAAGTGGGTGGTGGGTGGGCTTTGAATTTCTTCATCGTCCGTATCCCAACCTTGCTGACCATAGTCCGGCCAGGGCTCTCCTGATAAAGAGAGAGACTTTAGCGTCTTCAGAATATCGCCGAAAGGCGAGTGCTGAAAGATGTCCGCGGCAGTAAACTCCATGATCGGCGCCATATCGGATTCGATCGGCAGGGGCGCGGAGGGTTCGGAGTCCGGAGAGGAGTCCGGCTCCTTGGAGTCACGAGTCTCGCGGAGTGCGGGGCTTGTGTTCGGCTCGATCGCCGTTGGGATCGCAGCCCCCGAGGCGGCGTCCAACCACCCATCCTCGATCGGCGTAGTTGGCTCTGAATTAAGGGTCGAAGCCGATGCGGGTCCGGCCTCCAGGGCACTGTTCGACGGCAGTGCTAGATCATGCTCGTCGTGACAGTGCGGCGCGCTCGGCAGTGGCTCGAATCCGTCGAAGATCAAGTCCCCGCGGATGTCAGCCGTGTAGTTTAAACTTCCAAATCTGACCTGACGGCCAGGGGCATAGCTTTCGATCTGCTCCAGATGGCCAAGTGAATTGGCCCGCAGTGCGAAGCCGCCGAAGACGAGGATCTGTCCGGGGAGGAAGGTCTCACCCTGGACTGCATCGCTATTGATGATCGTAGGAGCCATCGAGCCCGACGGCGACGACACAAAGGAACTCTCAATGAAAGCACCAATGTCGGTGTCAAAACCGGCGGATCTCGGGTAGGGGGTCCCGAACTGTGCGTCTAGGCCGGATGGTAACAGGAGGCAAGGGACACGAAGTTTTACCCAGGTTCGGGCCCTCTCGATGGAGGTAAAACCCTACGTCCTGCTTGATTAATATTGATGATATGGGTAGTACAAGAGTAGATCTACCACGAGATCGGAGAGGCTAAACTCTAGAGGCTAGCCTATGGTATGATTGTTGTTGTTAATGTTGTTCTACGGACTAAAACCCTCCTGTTTATATAGACACTGGAGAGGGTTAGGGTTACACAAAGTCGGTTACAATGGTAGGAGATCTACATATCCGTATCGCCAAGCTTGCCTTCCACGCCAAGGAAAGTCCCTTCCGGACACGGGACGAAGTCTTCAATCTTGTATCTTCATAGTCCAGGAGTCCGGCTGAAGGTATAGTCTGGCTATCCGAACACCCCCTAATCCAGGACTCCCTCAGCCGCCATCCAAAGAAACCAACCCTGGGTGAATCTGCGCGAACTCCGAATCAGGGAGATACCCTTGTGTGGCAAGACGATTCAATTGCCCTTGAGCAACCGAACAACTGTTCTACTCTCCTTCGAGGGGGCCACCAGGGCGAGTAGATGAGTCTGGGACGTTTTCCATAGTGTTGAGCTCTCAAAGCAGCAATGAGGTAAGGAAGAGGATGAGATCCGCGCGGAGGCAAGAGAAGAGGTGGAAGGGATGTGAAATCTCTCGTATATCTCCTTTACTTTGTATGGAAAATCTTGGTCGTGGGATAGCAGGACGCTTGAGTCCCGCAGCAGTAAATTCGTGTGTTTCCTAGGCGTTGTGCCTTATGTGTGCACGCCAATCGAGGGCGGATGTTAATAATGCCGCTAAAGTAAAAGTCGGGCCCATTACAACTCTCTTGATTGGACATGTCAATAGTGGGGCCTCGGATGGCGGTGTACCCGGAGAACAGCCAGATGTGATCCCTATTGGTCCTCGGAAGAAGCTTACTTAGCTCATAAGACACCTACTTCGGCGCAGAAGGCCTCAAGCCCAATGTCCTCGGACAAGGGATTAATTCGGAAAGCTCGAATATCAAGATTGTTGAACTCGCCTACGAAGCCGAAGACCGAAGAAGCCACGACTGCGAGGAGTCAATCAATATCCTCAGCTTGGAGACTATTTCAGGGGCTACTGACGGTGTCCTAGACTAGGGCTTACCACGTCAGCCTGCCAGTCATGGGCCAGGCCAAGAACCCCCATACAACCGAAGAATGGGCCATGCTTCCCATGACCCACGACATACTCAAGATGGAATCCTCTGAAGACTTGGCACACACTTCAAGACACGTTTGAATCATCGGCATGTTTATCCTTAGATGTAACTGACCTACATGTAACCCTAAGTACCCCGGTGCCTATATAAGATGAGGGGTTTAGTCCATAGGGTTAAGTTAGAGACGTACACATACGATCTCGAGGTAGATCATCATGTACTTCGTATCCCATCCATAATCAATACAACAGAAGCATGACATAGGATTTTACCTCTTCGAGAGGGCCCGAACCTGGGTAAAACACCGTGTCCCTTTTGTCTTGTTACCATCATGCTAAGATCAGCAAGTCGGGACCCCCTACTTGAGATCCACTAGATTCAACCCCTACAGGGGTCACAAGGAGCAGCATCGCGGTCCGATCTAGGATTGACCACATAATAGGATTCTCACGCTCACGCTCATCCTGAGCTTGATCTGACATCGGGCCCGAGACAAGCGGTTCATGCTGCTCCTCGACTAGGCGCGACACCAAGCTTGTGAAGATCAACTCTCCGTGGAAATTTGCGGTGTACTCCTTGTTGCCGAACCGACGGTCTAGCTTGGAGCAAAGGATTTGACTTGGCCAAGGTGGCCAGTTGAGTTGGTGACAAGGGTGACGCCACCGAAGATGGACATTTGCCCCAACACAAAGATCTCCTCGAAACTAATCTACTCGTTGATCCTGACTCCCATTGATCTGCGACGATCACCTAGCAAGCCTGCATGGGCCACCACTGACAGAAGTTAAACCGGCAAATCTTGAGATAGGGGATCCTAAGCTAGATGTCTTGTAACGAGGGCAACATAGATACATGGATTTTACCCAGGTTCAGACTCTTTAAGGAGATAATACCCTATGTCATGCTTGTGTTTATTGCGTTGGACTAAATACAAAGCACATGTTTCTACCAAGAGATTTCTTATTGTTGTCTATGAGTCAGGCCGCTCCTCAGTTTATATAGGCACGGGGTTCTTAGGGTACAAGATCCAAGTCAGCTACTTATGAGGAGGGAGGGTCCTTCATAGATCCAACACCTTGTCATGTACAACAAGTCTTCTGGAACCTTATTATATGCCATGGGCCTTCTAACGTGGCCCAGGTCGAAACCGAGAAGAAGTTCTCAGTCCGGCCTACTAGGCGAGAGTCGACATAGTGAGGGGTCCCTTAGATGGGACACCGTCAATGAAAGGTTACCGAATTGCTCTCACCAATTTTTCAAGGATGCGGGCGAGCTCGCGCTATCTCCCTGCTCGCACGAGGTCGACGCCACGTTCCTCTTTCCTTGTACACGAAGAGATTAACTGTTTGAAAACGATCGATTTGGTCATTCCTAACCGGTCTGGTGAAGAGGTGTTTTAAGATTGGTGCAGTCTAAAATTTTTGGTGCATCGAGATGGCCAAAATTACACACGAGCCTACCTCTGGCTCCGGGAGATCGCACGATATACTAGTCCAGAAGTTTCGATCCCCTCTTCTCTCACTTTCCCGTTTGTTCTCCTCGCTCCCATTCCTCCCGGCTCGCCGTTGCCGACGGGACCGCCTCCTCCACCTCCCGCGCATCCCCACCAACGTCTCCCCCAGACCTATCTCTAGCCACGACTAAGGCATAAGGAGGAAGCAAGCGCCCACCTCCCGCCGCCTCCACCGCCACCGCTGTAGCAGCAGTAGCGGACGCAGGAGATTCAGAGCTGTGTGCTGGACACGCGCGTGACAGGGATGGACGACGGCGACAGCGTCGCTCGGAGTGCAGACAAGGACGATGCCCCCCCGGGCGACGACGGGAGCTCCACGCCGCTCCCTGAGACGGTGAGGATCTCCTCTATTATGCAAGCACCGGGTGTTTGTTTCGAATTGTCCGCTGTTTAGATTTCATCCGCGTGATTGAACGTCTTTATTTGTGCGGTATCGCTCGGAGTTGAGCGATTCGTGCTTAGAAATGGCACAATCTCGTGCGGCCGCAGGGTTCCAAGAGCTGGGGATGGAGGTATCTTGTTTAGGACTATAGGTTCCATGCTAGAAACGCGAGTAGACATGAATTCGGTATGTTCTTAGGTCTGATATGGCAGGAATGGTCGCTATTGAATGGCAGGACCTGCAGAGGTATGAAAATGTGACATGAGCATGCTGTCCGAGAAGTTCCTAGTGTTATGGATGGCGTGCAGGTCTTTGTTCTTAACCTACTATACTCGTGTTTTTCACGGCACAAACGGAGTAAATATGCTGATTTAACATAGCAGGAAGTAGATGCGCGAGTTTGAATATGCTACTGTAGTTGTTATGGAACCATAGGAGCTAGTTAATGCAACAAGCAGTGCCTAACTGAGATTTCTAAATTTGGAAAAGGAAATGTGGGAATGCAGCCGCATAGGTTGGTCGGAATATGCTGTGCAAGTGCGTACTGTTTCTTTTTACAGAACAAATTGTGTATGATTTCTAGGGCTGTGAACTGAGTTGCACTCTGCTTATGTCTTGGTAAGACAAAACCTTCTTCAGTGCTGATTTTGTGTTCCTTTTTGACCCGTGCATGCCATTTATGGTACAAAATGTCAAAATAACTACTCTTCAAATGGATATTAGCATCTTCAATAGACTGGTAGTTTTGATCACATATACTTTTTAGACTGCCTGTTGGTGGCATTCCAGAATAAACATCTGGATGCCTACATGCTGCAAAGCTCAAAATGTCCTTTGCTTCATGTTTTATATGTGGTATTACTACCTATTTTGGTCAGGGTGTTATATAATGAAATTCAAAGATGCATGGGAGCCTGGAATTCAAAGATGCAATTTGTATTTCCTGGGGGCTAATGGCCAGTATATATATACATCTACGGGTGGTAGATTTGTAGGAAACCCCTCATACAATGGGGAAAATATACAAGCTATACATGGAACATAATATAACTCACCCTGTTGCCGCGGGAAATTGATCCGCACAGCACCACAGATTCCTTGCTTACGTGGAGGTAAACCGATCGTTTTTTATACAAAACGGCAAAGATGAGCCAAACCGTAGGGCTGCTAGGGCTGGGCAGAAGCTATGACCTAGGTGCTGGAAGGAGAAAAAAGTAACGCAGAGTTGCAAAAGGATCGATTGATTGTAACTTTTCAATCGGCCATGTACCCATATATATTAGGGCACGCTTGGCCTTTGGCAATTTGGAATAGGGCTCCTGACTAGTCACGTACTGTTTTCTTGGCATACAAGCCAAGTTCCTAATCTTTAATTAATTCGGCTAGACCTGTAAAAGCACCAACCTGAGCCCAATAATAGTACACCTTCCATATTAGTTCTGTTCTGGCCGAATAGCTGATCATGCAAAATCTTTTCTATCTCAAGCATTCTAAACCAGATCACTTTCCTTCTTTCTCTTCACGCGTGAGCTCCAGCACACAATTCTGTTGCATCCAGCCTGCTGCACCTATCGTCTGTACTTGCAATCATGTGGCCATTCTCAAACAATGCATCAACCAATTAGCTTAACCACCAAAATTAAATAATCTGGGTGACCATTCAAGCTGGATCCAAATTAGACTCTCAACACATGCCCCCCTGTTTTTGGTGCAATTTTATTTACCAAAAACACCATGACAATATCTTGGGATGATTTCAACCACTTCACCGGCCATATCAATTGCTTAGGCGATGTACAATAACACACTGGCCAAATTTTGCTTAGGGGGCTATCTGAGATCATATCGGCCATGTTTTGCTAAGGGCAACAACTTAGATAATATCGCCCATAGTGCCATCAAGCTTCTTGCCACATGCTAGGATAGTACTTCTTCAAATATTTTCCACTTGGGCAATTTCCCCCCTGCAAAGATTGTAGAAAATATGAGTTTCCAGGAACAATCTCTACAACCTTATGCGGACCTTTCCAACTCGGCGACCATTTGCCGTATTTATTATTTCTAGTTCCAATAGGAAAAATCGTTTTCCACACTAATTCTCCAATTTGAAACAAATTTCACCTTTCCTTTTTATTATAAGCCTTTGCCACTCATAATTTCTTTTTTTCAATCTCTTGCAAGGCTCTCAACCTTTCCTATCCTATCCATCATTAAATTATTGTAATCCACAGGCGACAAATCATTTTGTCTGGCTACTCTTAAGAGCTTGCAAATTAATCTCCACGGGCAGCACTGATTCCTGCCCATACACTACCTCATACGGTGCACTTGAGTCATTCCGTGTTAGATATATGATGATCCTATAAAGCTTTCGAGAGCACTTCATGCCGCCATCTCGGATGCTCCTTAATTTTCTTCTTTATAAGCTTAATTAAAGTTTTATTGCAAGATCCGGCCTGTCCATAAGCTTGAGCATAATAAGGCGACGAATTTAACAATTTAATTCTAAAAGATTAGGAAAATTCACGAAATTGATGAGACATAAAAGAAGAGCCTTGATCAGAAGTACCGACGGAGCAGCCCGAAACAAGCAAAACACAAGCACGTGCAAGCAGAGGCAGGGAGACAGCAAGAGCAAAAGCGTTCACACATGAGACACGGGTAGCAGCAGTGGGCGCACGGGGAGTGAGCAGCAGGCCAGGGTGCATGAGAATTGCAGCGGCGAGTGCTCGGAGGTGCAGAGCTGGGCGGCGGAATCATGGAGCCGGGTGGCCGGCGGTGGAGGTGCAGAGCAACGAGCCAGTGGCCGGGCGGAAATGGAGGTGGCTGCATGGATCCGATGGGGCGACGCCGATCTAGGACGATTTGCAGGTCGTGGAGGCGGGGCGACATCAGCTACAGGAGACTGGCAGCGTTGGCTGGGGGATGTAGACCTGCGGCTTGGAATCGGGATCCAGCAGGGCGTTGACAAGTGTAGAATCATCATGCGAGGGCAGGTGGCAAGGTGAACAGCAGGCAGCAGCAGCCGTGAGAAGGACACGGCGGTGGCTGCCAAAAAAAGGGGATGGTGGCGGCGCAACGGGGGGATCACAGCACGAGTTGCACATGCGAAAAAAAACTCTAGGCTCTAATACCATGTTAGGAAATGTGCAACTTGAATTTCCTAGGGGCCAATGCCCAGCATATATAAATATAAATATAAATATAAATATACAAGTTGTAAGTATGCAGGAAACCCCTCATACAACGGGGAAAATATGCAGGCTATACATGGAGCATAATATAACTCTTAGCAGTTGTAACCACAGCACTAGCTCTAAAAATGATGGTTGATGTACTTAATAGGTCAGTGCAGGCATATGCCTCCTATTATAATCTTTGGAAATTACTACCCAATGGAAAAATTATAATAGGTAATAGCCCCAACAGTCAAGAGTTCTTGCAGGTAGAAGTTATTAATGTTTTTCTCCTGACACGGGATGAGCCTTTGTTCATCCAGCTGTGCAAGATTCACTGAGTTTATTCACTGCCCAAGAATCTTTAGCATTTGATGTGCAGGAACCTAACTTTTTTCATTAGTCTTAGCAAGTAGGCGTAGTAGGAATACCTGGTTGCGCAGTAGGAATATCTGGTTTTCAAGACGGGTGTAGCATGGTTGCATCGTTTTGGTGATTGCATGACTCATATTCTTTTTCATTGAGGTGGAACAGATCCAGATTGGCAATTCACCTACCTACAAACTTGACAGAAAGCTTGGAAAGGGAGGATTTGGGCAAGTATATGTTGGTCGCCGTATTTCCACTCCTAGTCTCAGTGACAGGACACCTGGTGCAAATGCTTTGGAGGTCAATTTGTCTTCTTTGGATGCCTCTTTGTATTTTAATAATTGCATTATATTTATATCATGTTTCTGTTTATGTTAGGTTGCAATCAAATTTGAACACCGAACCAGTAAAGGCTGCAATTATGGAGCTCCTTATGAGTGGGAGGTTTACAAGTAAGTGTTCAGTCTGTTCTATTTTTTTGTTCCTGCAACTTATTTACATTTTGTACAATTTCCTTTTTGGTCTTGCTTCTCTGTACAAATTGCGATTGCAATTGGCATTTCTAGAATGCATGTTAACTTTGTTTGCGTAAAACATCCATCTGGCAGCACTCTTAGCGGGATTCATGGCGTGCCAAGAGTACACTACAAAGGGAAGCAATCGGAGTACTATATCATGGTAATGGAGCATGTACCCTTTGCCTCCTTTTATGTGGTGATTCTGAGTGCATAGACACTTAGTAGTTGATTTCTGGTTTTACCATTGCCCCCCGCCCTCTCTCTCTCTTTGGCACAGTATGCGCTCTTGGTAGCTTGTTTGATTACCTTCTCACTCGCTACCTTTATGACATACAGTATAACACTGAATTTCCCCTTTTTGCGTTTCCTTTATCAGTAAACCACATAGAATGCCCTTGTCCGTTGGTGCTCTGCCCTGTAACTGATGAGAGTAATGACGAAAGTTGTTCTTCCAATGGTGTAGACTGTAGGCATACCGAGTAGAAAAGTTCCTGTCTTTTTTGGTATGCTGGTGGGATTATGGAATTAAAGTTTTGTAAACGGCTCAGAAGACAGAAGTAGCATATTTCTTGTTTACGAAAATAAGGGCCTGTAACTCTTATGAGAAATGTTTAAATTTTGTGTTTGAATCACTACTCCCTCCGATCCATAATAGGTGTCGCAGTTTTGAACTAAGATTGAACTAACCTTAGTTCAAAATTGCGACACTTATTTTGGATCCTGTCGCAGTTTTGAACTAAGATTGAACTAACCTTAGTTCAAAACTGTGACACTTATTTTGGATCGGAGGGAGTACAAAACTTACCAAAATAAATAAATTGTATCCACAATCCAAAATAAGCCATTAGCCAAGCCACCACATATGATTGCTGGCATGCTCCATGTGTGTTAAGTTTGTTTAACTGATTAAATGTACCTATTTATTGAATAAAGTAGATTGAATTTGATGAAGACGTAATGGTTTGAGGTAGAAGGTCTTAATCAAGTGTGTAAATAATTTAATAAATACTAGAGACCAGTTAGGGCGTGAAAGTTCATTTAAATTCGAAAATCATTAACCTTTCATTGCTTCTGAAGCACTCTGCTTTTGTTTATATAGCTGTTCACTGTTGGTTTTGAACTTTATTTCCACATAGTAATATTTATATAGTAGTCTTTCACCTTCTCGAGTGAATCTCAGTGTCACTGTTGATCCTAAACGTACTCAAAACTTCAGTTGGATCAGAGGACTTGTTTCGTTAGCATCAGATTAACATCAATGCACAAGAATATATGTGCATAGATGAGGGAGTACTGTTTAGTAAAAATCACAATTTTTCTAGGTAAGTCTGAAAGTCTAGTTCTTTTGTTTAGGGTATCTCCAACAATCGGATCTGATGTGGTTGAGAGAAGTATTGGAGTGTGTGAGGTCCATTTGTTGCAGAAGAAAGAGTACAGGAAGAGAGAAGTAGATGGAGAAAAGAGTATGGCATGTGGGTCCAGTGAGAAAAATAAATAGAGAACAGATCGGAGAGGAGAGAGAATGAAGTGAGTTGAAATAAGTAATGATATATTGTTGGAAATGCAATTATAACCAGTGCATCACACCGCATCTACCAAGCCAACTTTTGGACAATTTTGGCGCCAAGATGTTCCCACATCTTTTTGATTGCTTGTTCCATTGCAAAACTAGGATGTTTTTTTTTCTAATGTAATATATATATTCAGATTATGGACATGTTGGGACCAAGCCTGTGGGATGTATGGAATAATAATTCCCACTCGTAAGTATCTAATTAGTCATTTCCCTTTGTATGTATTCCTTAATGTTCCGCTGGTTTGCCCAGTTAATTTGAGTTTTGTCTTTCTGTTACAGAATGTCTGTTGAAATGGTTGCTTGTATTGCTATAGAAGCCATTTCCATACTGGAGAAGATGCACTCGAAAGGGTATTTATTTGTATCTTGGCAATGGAGCTTTGTTTTATTGTTTTGGCATATAAAAACATAGCTAACAACTCTTGTTTATCATAGGTATGTCCATGGTGATGTAAAACCTGAGAACTTTCTGCTTGGACCCCCAGGCACACTGCAAGAGAAGAAGCTTTTTCTTGTTGACCTTGGATTAGGTAATCTTATTTCACTGTTCTTTTGATAACGATTTTCCAGTGTCTACTGTGTCCAGTGGGGTGCTAACATTTCTTCCTCTCTGCAGCTACTAAATGGAAAGACACTGGTACAGGAGAACTAGTTGAGTATGATCAGAGGCCTGATGTCTTCAGGTTTGCAGGAGAAATACTAAGCCCTGAAGCCTTCCTTTTCTTATTAGTAGTTTATTAGTTACTACACTGACATTTTTTCTACTTGTTTTTCCTACAGAGGAACCGTTCGGTATGCTAGTGTGCACGCTCACTTGGGAAGAACTGGAAGCAGGAGAGATGACCTTGAATCCCTTGCCTACACACTTGTTTTTCTTCTGCGTGGTCGCCTTCCTTGGCAAGGATATCAGGTGAAGTTTGGTTGGGAGTAAAATTTTCATTTTGCATTTGGTTCTTTTCCTTACCCAAGACTTTTGTGGAATAATTGTAGGGAGAAAATAAAGGTTTCCTTGTTTGCAAGAAAAAGATGGCAACCTCTCCAGAATCTTTGTGTTGCTTTTGTCCACAACCTTTCCGACAGTTTGTTGAGTATGTTGTGAACTTAAAGTTTGATGAAGAACCAAATTATGCAAAGTGCATCTCTCTTTTTGATGGAATTGTTGGCCCCAATCCAGACATAAGACCAATCAACACTGATGGTGCTCAGAAGGTACTGCATGTCGTCCCTTGTTACTTCTCACTAATTCATAATGTGTTATGAGTTATGACCATGCTCAGATGCTAAAACTATGTAACTGTGTAGCATTAGATTGTTCCTAGCTAACCTTCCACGGGAAGTTCTTGGGCGTCATGGTTTAATGCTTACCGTGGAATTTGACTTCATATCATTTCAGCTGTGCAATGTGAGTTAGCATACTAATAATTTGTTGAATTTGTACCAGCTTATATACCAGGTTGGCCAGAAGAGAGGTCGCTTCATGATGGAGGAGGATGACGATGACCAACCCAAGAAGAAGATCAGGATGGGGATGCCTGCAACACAATGGGTTAGTGTTTACAATGCGAGGCGGCCTATGAAGCAGAGGTATGAATCCCATAGAGGAAAGCTAGCTTTAGATGGAAAGTAAACATTTCCATTCCAACCACACTTCTTTTGCAGGTACCACTATAATGTTGCAGATGGTAGGTTAGCACAACATATTTCAAAAGGAAATGAAGATGGCTTGTTTATAAGCTCAGTTGCCTCTTGCTCAAATTTGTGGGCTCTAATAATGGATGCTGGCACTGGCTTTACTTCTCAAGTCTATGAACTTTCTCCATATTTTCTTCACAAGGTTAGTCATGCTGACTTCTTTTGCATTGCACATCTTTCTTTCTCTTTCGTTTCTACAGCGTATCAATGGAGCAATTTATTTCAATATATTTGCTTTTCTTGCTCTTAGGAATGGATAATGGAGCAGTGGGAGAAGAACTTCTATATCACTGCGTTAGCAGGTGCAAACAATGGTAGTTCTCTGGTGGTCATGTCTAGAGGTAATTGCAATGATGTCTGCTGAAGAACGTTACTTGCACTCGACTGGAACGGCGGTCAATCGGAACAGAGACGTTAGCTGTCTGGTTTCCTTAAAAAACTAACCATGCAATAAACGGAAAAACCAAGACAAACCAGGCATCTTTTTGTGAAAACTGTTTTTTTCTTTTTGTATTTGGTGAAAATTAATGAATCGGATAGCAATGAAGACATTGTCTTGGGCCTTCCTGGTTTAATTGGCCTGTTCTGCTGTGTATCTTCACAAGATACTCTAGGGTTTTTCTCGTCCCTCTGCCTCATTCTCACTATGTTTTTCTTTTCTAGTCTAATTTCTGTCTTCTCCCTCAGTTCGGCCATACAGAGCCTCAATCTCATGTGAAATCATCTACTTTCGATTTGATAAAAGCGCCATGGTTGTCATCCAGCCTCTGTTAGGGCAGTGTTAGCTAGCAAGCTGGGCAAGTAGCAGGGGTAGCAGCTTGATTGAACATGGCATCCCAGGTGACAGCGAGTAGATACTTGCCAGGGATAACTCAGTCAATGGATCTCATGCTGCGTATGTGGGGATTGTGGTCGTTGAGTTTCATGCTCTAGTGGGATTGTGTATGTGTATGTTTATCATGGAATTGCATTATATGTTGTCTTGGTAGTGGTACTAGTGCGTGGGAAACTAATATTTGCAGGCTGGTGCTCGAACCAGCGAATTGCCAGATGGGCCGGTGAAGTGGGGGACCTTGCCGGTTCGATTACCGGTCTGACTTTAATAACTACACTTGCACTGGCAGTACCAGGACTCTGATCATGTTGTGTCCTGGTACTGTCGTTTCTCTGGAATCTTGTCTCTTCTTCCAGATAGTGTAGGATTGTCAGTTCAGCATTAGTGTGGATAAGTATTGGCAGATCTTCCTTACAAAATGCTTTTGAAGTTGGAGGTCCTGAATATCAGTGTTCTTGTGAATACATATGTTTAAAAGATTGGAACTGACTTTGAGCCTCCAGGAACACAATATGCACAGCAATCCTACAAAGTAGGTGACTCGTTTCCCTTCAAGTGGATAAACAAGAAGTGGAAGGAGGGTTTTTACGTCACAGCTATGGCCACTGCAGGAAGCCGATGGGCAGTGGTCGTGTCCCGGAATGCTGGCTTTGTAGATCAGGTGTGTCTGTGCTTCGCTGAATCTCAGTGTTCGATGGGGCATATGCTATAAAAATTATGAGAATACAGTTTAATGCCTGTGCTTTGTGTTTTAAACTATTTTCTGTTGTAGGTTGTGGAGCTTGACTTCTTGTATCCAAGTGAGGGAGTTCACCGGCGTTGGGATAATGGTTATCGCATCACTGCTACTGCTGCTACATGGGACCAGACAGCACTTATCTTGAGCATCCCCAGAAGAAAGCCTGCTGATGAAACGCAGGAAACCCTAAGAACATCTGCTTTCCCCAGCCAGCATGTGAAGGTGATCTAATATACCCTCCCTTTTATCTGATATCCGTGTTTTAGCTGTTCTTGACCAACTATTGATTCATATTGTTGCAGGAGAAATGGGCAAAAAATCTCTACTTGGCCTCCATTTGTTATGGAAGAACGGTATCATAAGTTCCATTTTGTTTGGCTAGTATGTAGAGTTTATTTAACGACTTTCAGGTTTGCGATTAGATGATGGAGTTTTGAAGGGCAATGGTATTCCTAATAGAGTTGATAGATCATAGATGGCAAAGCTGCTGTGTTTTCTGTTTACAAAGGTTATATATAAGAGTGTATGTTGTGGTGATGTGTTGTTGTATTCTCTTGTCCATAGAATGTAAAAAATTGGTGTGATCTAAATGTAGCCCATCATGCATATAGTTCAAATTAGATATTTTGCCCTTGAGGTAGGCAGCAAAATTGTACAAACTTAGAGCTGTGCCTGGGTGGCCGGACTCTACCGCATACAGTTTCTGTGATCTCATGTGATGTCTCAGGATGTGTTCGATTGCGAGTATGATGAGCTCATTCTTGGATGGAGTCATGGAGCTGGTCACTATATATTCGTAGGTGTATGCTAATGTGCTATTCTACTTTTGTTCACTCGTTGCCTTCCCGTGCTTTAGCTTCTGTCGGTGTACAAAAGTAGGGTCTCTTTTTTTACACCTCTTTACTTGTGCACAGGCAGTTAGAGCCGCGTCCACGGCCGCACTAAGCAGGGCAGAGGAGAAAAGCTGGAGCAAAAGACGATCAAAGAAACTCCAAGATCAAAGACGCAAAGAGAGCAAGAGGGCGAGGTGGACTCCCCTAACAAGACCCTTGCTGGGGTGGCTTTCGCAGCCTCGGCAATAACTTGCCTGGCGTCAGCAGAGCGCGCCATCCTTGAGCCCAAGGGGTTCCAACACCATCAACCATATTAAAACCAAGGCTCGGGAGGCACCTCTGTGGTGGCATGCAGATCTTTGTAGAGATCATAGATACGCAAGATCAGATGAGAACCACAAGATGACGATCCTTGGCGAGATCCTTGCCAAGGAAATCCACGAGACCCCCGGCAAGATCCTTGCCGAGGACGACCGCGTGCCGTAGCGAGACCCTTGCCGAGGATGCCTGCGAGGCCGCAGCCAGGCCTATCTTGCCGGGGATGACCGCGTGCCGCAGCGAGACCCTTGCCGAGGATGCCTGCGGGGCCGCAGCTAGGCCCGCGTCTGCCAAAGACTCCACCGCCGCTCCCATACAGCTGCCAGCTCGACCAGCTGGACAGGCATCTCCGTGGCAGCGCGTGGCCTCTACACCAACTCAGCAAGCACCTGCGTGGTGGCATGCAGATTTTTGTGAAGGCTCCACCACCGCACCAGCCCAGCAGCCAGCCAACGTGGTGCTACAACGCCTCATCAACTTGGACGCGTGTCGGAGCCAGATGAGGCGACGACAGCTGGGACGAGGTTCTTTGCCGTCCCCAATAAAGCAAGAGGGGCACGTCGGCAGCGCATTAAATGCGTTTGTCCGGCGATGCCAGGGGATAGACTCAGCCTTGTACACCTTTTCACCTCCTGTGTGCCACTGTGACGACTCCTTTTTGTCTATAAAAGGAGGCCCGGTGCGTAATGAAGGGGGATTCGGATCTTTTGGACTAGAGAGCCACCGCAGCTAGTTCAAGAACACAAGAACGCCTAGATATACATCAAAGCAGGACTAGGGTTTTACGCGTCTCCGCGGCCCGAACCTGGGTAAACAATTTGTGTGCTGACCGCCAGACCCGCTCTTTGCACAACCCTGCGCCCACCAGCCGTAGAAGGGATCTCAGTGACCCCATAGGTGTCGTTTCCCTCCGACATCTCTGGCGCGCCAGGTAGGGGGTGCGCAGTTGTGAAAATCCGGTCTGGATGAAGCAACGGTGTGACACCCGGATAATTAAGCTACAGTAACCCTATGCTAATGACGCCACGTCACCACGATTACTGTTGATAAACTCGCATTGATTCAACCCCCGATCAAATTCAAATTTTAAAATCAAGTGAGAGTATAAAAGGTTTCAGACTTTAAAACTAAAAAGTTCAAGTTGTTGCAAATAATCATTTGTTAATATTGGTGGTGAACCAACACTTTAAAACGGTGTTTTAATGACCTAAAATAAATTAAAACAGAAGAAAAACAATTACTTAAATGCTTTTTCAATTAATAAAATACTAAAATATTTTATTTTTAGTTTCCCAAACTTATGTGGCAGTGGTATAATTAACACAACTTTAGGTGTTGATCCTGTTTTTATTTATGAAACTATTTGCTTTTCAAAAATAAAAGAAAGAAAGCTTAAAAAGTAAATAAGAGAGAGAGAGGCCCACTGAACCCTGGGCCTAGCCAACCTGGCCGGCCCAGGTCCCCCGCACCGGATGCCCAACCCGCTCCTTCCTGTTCCTCGGTCCCTAACCGCTACAGGGCGCGGGTTCCGCCCGACCATCTCGCCGACGGTGGGCGAGAGGATAAGGCAGACGCCTCGGCCTCCCCCTGCCACCTCTCCCACTTGCTCCTCCCCACACACTCGCCCTCTCCCCTCCCCTTCTCAGATCCGCCGAGGTGCGCTCGCACGAGCGGGCTCGTCGTCGTTGTCTCGCCGTGCACGTGGCCACCGGCCTTTGTGATCCATCCGCTCGTGTCCTGGGAGGTCCTCGGCGTGGACTACGTCGCCTGCGTCACTGGGTTGCACACGGCGAGCCGCCTTGACGTCGTTTGCCCCGATTTCCGTTGTCGGACACCGTCGCACCGTGTTGCTCCATCCTCCCCAACTCCGACCATCGCAGCACGTCCCCGAGACTTCTCTGCAACGGTCGTAAGCCCCCGACCCTCCTCCTTTTCTCCCCTGCTTTCCCCCCTGGCCGTAGATGCCTTCCCCCGCTATGTCCGACCACGCATGAGTCCGCCCGCCCAGCTCCGCGATGCCGCTGTAGCTCTGCTGTTCGGCTGCTGCTCGCGTTGTCGCCCGCGCTATCGCCACTTTGCTGCTCGCGCCGCGCCCCGCTGCTACCTTCCTAGTGTGCGCACGCCACCTCCCACCGCTCCTGAACGGCGCCGCTACCGCGCCCGCGGCTCCACGGCCCCGCGCGGCTCGCTCCCCTGCTGCCGGCTGACCCCTGCTGGCTGTACCCGCGGCCGCCGTCGCCGCTGCGGACCACTCGGACCGCCCCACGCCCGTCCGCCGCTTCACGGCGCGCCCTGCTAGCCCCGTCACCCGTCCGCAGCGCGTCCCGCGCGCCCCACCTACTAATTAGGATAAATTAAATTAAAACAAAACCATGTTAAAAAGTAAGAGCCAATGACATGCGGGCCCCGCTGACCTTGTTGACCAGTCAAGATTGACTGGTCAACTGCTGACTAGGCACTGACCGGCCCCACACGTCAGGGTTGACCATGGTCAACTCAGCTGACTGATGACGTCATGATGACATCATGCTAGTGCAATAACCCTATTTTTGTTTAATAATAAATCTAGAATATTGCTTAAACTTCAAAAATTCATATAAAATAATCTGTAACTCGGATGAAAAAGTTTTATACATGAAAGTTGCTCAGAACAACGAGACGAATCCGAATACACGATCCGTTTACCTATTAGATGCCTCTAACTATCTGAACATGGAACATTCCCCCTCCGGTCATCTATCTGACACAGGTCCGGAACCGGGAATACATTCCCGGTTGAATTCCCCCTTCACCTATATCGTGTAGCCATGCGTTAGGTCACACCCGGCACATCATATTGCCACGTTATGCTTTGTGATGCTATGTTTGCTTTATATTTACCGTTTCTTCCCCCTCTTCTCTCCGGTAGACCCCGAGATCGATGCTGCCCCTGTGATCGACTATGTCGACGACGACCCCTCTCTCTTGCCAGAGCAACCAGGCAAGCCCCCCCTTGACCACCAGATATCGCCTACTCTTCTCTATACTGCTTGCATTAGAGTAGTGTAGCATGTTACTGCTTTCCGTTAATCCTATCCTGATGCATAGCCTGTCCTTGCTACTACTGTTGTTACCTGTATCTGCAATCCTAATGCTTAGTATAGGATGCTAGTTTATCATCAGTGGCCCTACATTCTTGTCCGTCTGCCATGCTATACTATCGGGCCGTGTTCACTCGGGAGGTGATCACGGGTATATAATATGTACTTTATACATGATATATGTGATGACTAAAGTCGGGTTGGCTCGAGGAGTACCCGCGGTTGATTCACGAATTGGGGGCTGGAAGGACATACTTTCCCGACGGCCCTCTGTGTGGATCTTTGTGGCGAAGCGACAGGGCAGGTTGAGACCACCTAGGAGAGAGGTGGGCCTGGGCCTGGTCGGCATTCACGGTTATTTCAAAATAACATGCTTAACGAGATCTTGGTATTTGATCTGAGTCTGGCTACTGGCCTATACGCACTAACCATCTACGCAGGGACAATTATGGGCACTCGATGTCGTGGTATCAGCCAAAACCTTCGTGACATCAGCGACTGAGCGGCGTGCGCCGGGTTGGACCGGAACGCCCGCTCTTGTATAAGGGAGGCTAGGTCTGCTCACCGGCCGTGTACGCAACGTGCAGGTGTGCAATGGGTAATGGGCCCAGACCCCTGCGCCATAGGATTTAGACCGGTGTGCTGACCTCTCTGTTGTGCCTAGGTAGGGCTGCGATGTGTTGATCTTTCGAGGCCGGGCATGACCCAGAAAAGTGTGTCCGGACAAAGGGGATCGAGCGTGTTCGGAAATATGGTGCACCCCTGCAGGGAAGTTAATCTATTCGAATAGCCATGATCTTCGGTAACATGACGACTTGGAGTTGTACCTTGACCTTATGACAACTAGAACCTGATACTTAATAAAACACACCCTTCCAAGTGCCAGATACAACCCGGTGGTCGCTCTTTAACAGGGCGACGATGAGAGGATCGCCGGGTAGGATTATGCTACACGATGCTACTTGGTGAACTTACCTTCTGCTCTCCTCTACACGCTGCAAGATTGAGGTGGCTAGAAGCGTAGTCTTCGATAGGACTAGCTATCCCCCTCTTATTCTGGCATTCTGTAGTTCAGTCCACATATGATAGCCTTAATCCATTTGATACCAATGCATACATACGTAGTGTAGTTCCTTGCTTGCGAGTACTTTGGATGAGTACTCATGGTTGCTTTGCTCCCTCTTTTCCCCCTTTCTATACCCGATTGCTGCGACCAGACGATGGAGTCCAGGAGCCAGACGCCACCGTCGACGACGACTCCTACTACACTGGGGTGCCTACTACTACGTGTAGCCCGCTGTCGATGACCAGGAGTAGTCTAGGAGGATCCCAGGCAGGAGGCTTGCGCCTCTTTCGATCTGTACCCCCAGTTTGTGCTAGCCTTCTTAAGGCAAACTTGTTTAACTTATGTCTGTTCTCAGATATTGTTGCTTCCGTTGACTCGTCTATGATCGAGCTCTTGTATTCGAGCCCTCGAGGCCCCTAGCTTGTAATATGATGCTTGTATGACTTATTTTATTTGTACAGTTGTGTTGTGATATCTTCCCGTGAGTCCCTGACCTTGATCGTACACGTTTGCGTGTATGATTAGTGTACGATCAAATCGGGGGTGTCACAAGTTGGTATCAGAGCCGACTGCCTGTAGGAATCCCTCTTCCACACTCCTTGGCCGAAGTCGAGTCTAGACATTACAAAACTTTTTTACTAACATGGCTGTGTGCCTTACGGGCCCACGTTGCCATTTGGGTGGTATTAGGATCTTTTACTCCTCGATCCGTACTCTGGGATTCTGATCTCTCCTCTATTCGGGTTAAAATATTTTACTAACTCTAACTCTAGGTTCTCGTAATTATTTCCTTCCGGAGAGCCCCTTATTACAGATGATCGTCTGCTGCACCAAAAGATTCCGAAGATAATCTCCGATGTTCTCTCGAGACACTTGTGCCCACCACCTTTGCAAATTCCCTCTCATCGATATACCCCTATGGATTGCCACATACACTTGCCATTCATACAATCATTCCCCGTTGATCTTGTTATTACAAGATACCCTGAAATTCTCTCTATTGTTCCGGGTATACTTGTGCCTACTGCCTTGCAGTTCCTTGCCACATAAATACCCCTATGGATAATTCCTCGCACTTGCCGAGTATCTGCTCATCCCTAGATATTCATGTGTTTCATAAAAGTACTCGCAATACCATTCAATTTTTTGAAGATCCTCAGCAGCCCATTGCTCTTGATTTCCTCTCCTTCCTGCATTATGGTTAATTCCATACTTCTAGTAATCTCTGTTGACATCCTCTGTCACTATCATTTCGAGTCACTTGATTCGATATGTTGCGTATGCTCGCAATCCTTAATCAGATCCTAGAATTCATCCTTCCGGCTCAGACATCATTTTAAACATGAGCTGGATCTCGACCAATCAAATTGCCATCGATTGTAACCCTAAGGCTATTCAACTTATCCATCCCTAATCAGAGCATTGCTTCTGATCCCTTGTCTTGGAATTCATAATTCTTTTGCATTTGAGCTTTGAGTTAGTCAGTTGTTTCTATAATCTGATCTCCTTGCATCCTTTCTTCCTCTGGTTGAATACCGATGCTCAAATCGGATACCTTGTGGACCACCAGACCCTTTGTCAGATTTTATCCAACAACGTCCTTCATATTGAATAACCTTGTGAGCCTTTCCATGGGTATGTAATGCCTTTGGTACATTGTATCCTCTGCTTTGTGAACCATGCCCTACTTTCGAGCTTGTATTATTTACTCCAAAGTTTGTGGTATATGTTCCTAAGATGCCCTGATGGGTTGAACCTATGCCTTCCCTAATCCGTGTGAACCCAAAAGATTTCACGGGTCATACTTATCTGGTATTGCATCAGGTAAAAATTTCAACAACTAATGTCATTTTCGAAATACAAGAGGTGAATAAATGGTTATGCGTCGAACAAGTGGGAGTCGACCTTGAACCCTGTGTTCATGCCCATGGACACGATGTATACCTTATCATGGAAGCTTCTCTTAAAATAATTATCCCCATGTTATAAGTTCATCTTGTATCCGTGGACGTGGTTCCGACCATGTTTCTCCTTGAATCCATTTCTCGTGCAAGTTTGAGCACTTGTCTTCCACAGAGCATTACCCTAGTCCAACCTCTACTTTGATCTGTCGTCGAGTATTACCCCCCTGGTATCTCAAGATTGTCATGGAACTGCATAACTTTTTATGGGATCTTCATCAACTATTATTTCTCATCGAATCCACTTTTTCCTGCGTTCTGGGTTGTCGTCAACCAAGAGCACCGAATAGTGAATCGAGTCCACACTTCGATTCAAATAACTCTTAAGTAATTTTTGTTGCTTATGGGTTTAATAACCCTCCAAGTCATTCCTAGCCTGATCGGCTATATCATTATCATGTTGATTTTATCTGTGCTACCTGGTTCTTAATCCCGGAGCACAACTTTGACGTGGAGCTAAGCTTACGCCGATCTTCCTCGTCATATCAATTGTCCTTGAACAACAAGCTTGATTTCAAGTTTGTGTCGTACCTATGGTTTCAATAAATTTTCGCTTCATCATTCCGTTGGCTTGATGTCATCGCCGATCGGTTACATCTTCTTGAAACCTCTTGACAAATGTGTCATGATCATCATCAACATTCCGAGGTCTTCCAGGATATCAATTGAATTCATGTTGAGAAATACCATCCTTTCCCCTCGATGACTTGTATTATCATCGACGACATCATTGCCTTCCCTCCAACACAAACTTGATCTTGTTACGGAGCTCCTTGCTATCCAGCTTATGTTATGTTCCACCTTGGATTATTATCATCTTTTATATCAAGGATGTTGTGAGAAATGCTCCACCTCTTAAGAATTCTTGTTATAGTATTACTTCTCGCCATCTTCATTCATTTCTTGGTCCCGTGCGGTTTCTAGTCGGAATATCGGCTTCAAACTTTGAGGTGTAAATTCAAAACTTCTAGCAACTCTATTGCTTGGAAGTGAATGGTCGATAGTTTCATTCTACTTCTTTTGTTCATTTAGTCACCATTCTAACATTGATCGTGCGACCCAGCCCATATTTCGGGTGCACCTTCAATCAATGTTCAATGGTGTATGCTTTCCTCGAGCACCCCATTATATCATTTGATCTAACAAATGTTATCTCCTTGTTCGCATGATTGTGGAAACCCATCTTTTTGGAAATCTGGAGGAATGGTCGCTGAGTCATCATCCACCTCCTCACCCTCTCCTTGATTTAATGATGAACTCTTGTTTCGGAACTCGCTTCCATTGTTCTTTTCCCAAGAATCTTGCAATGTTTTCTCGTCAATTTGTGTTGCACCTTTTCTTCTCAGGCATCCCGAGTCTGAGGTATTCTGACACCAATCAGATCTGAATCTCGGTCATATATGATGGTTGGAAACATCGTACCAAGAGCTATAACATTTTATGACCCGGTAAGGTGATGTGATGCCCAACACACCTGGCCGGAGGACCTACTGTTATAGTTTCCTTATTCATTCTTCCATGAGGAAACTGTAATACTTATCCTATAAGTTGTTCCTGATGAATCCTTACAGTATCCAAAGTCTGACCTTTGCTTGAAGACCATGTCAATGCTATCTCGAAGCATGTCTGTGGTACTCCGATTTTTCAATGGGAGCATTTGAAGCACAACGCTAATTTTTCTTTGTCCATTATCCAAACACCGCTGTATGGGTAATGTCATGAAATTTCTCTCCCCTTACCTAAAGAGTTTTCTACATTATATCCTGTCATGGATATCTTACTCTGCTTGTCCTTGGGAAGGATATACCCTTGAAATATGTGTTTAAACACATTTTCCTTTCCATTGTTCTGTTTAAACCTGATAATCATTTTTTTCCTTTCCATTGGTTTGTTTAAACCTTCTTGTGATCTATATGATCTAAGAAGTAATTTTCCCTGCTTATGTAAAGCCCTCGGTGTACAATTCTGTCAGTAAGACCCTGTTACTTTTGTTGATGACATTCCGGTAACCACCGACGGACGAGAACTTTGCCTACTGGTCCGCCTCGTTTCAACGAGCAGGAAAATGGTTCTCTTCGTCCCTCGCCCTTGGTACCGACAATGTTTCCAACATAACTGATAGGCTACCCTCTGACATGTCTTGCTATCATGACCGTGCAAGATGTCAATGCCCTTCCCACTTTTAACCACATGGTGGGCCCATAACCCACAGTTCCACAGGATCGAAACCTGACTCTCCTGTACACCCCCTGTTCCCAAAGTTATTCCTCGCGCGTGGCCTCGTATGTAATTCATGGGCCACCGTCCTAGTGATCTATTCTGGTAACAGACGCAATACTCAATCTCGTTGCTCCGGAACCCTTTCGCATGTTGTTTCAGACATCGAAAGATTGCCTATCCGTTCGAGAATTCTCATGGTACCTTCTTACTTTACTCTTGATATTTTCTGAAGTATCTATTCGAGAGTTACTTTCTACCACATTCTCTGAGTTATCTGCCAGATAGTCAACCTTGTAAGGTCTGTTCTTCCGAAGTTACCCCTTGTACTTTCGTAAGTACGATGAAATTTCCGAAGAAAGGATGATGACTTCACCATGATGACCTGAAGCAGAGAAATGAAGACATCGACGTAATGGATCGACCTCTTCAAGAAGAGCAACCAAGACCGAGAAGACTCGTTAGAATTTCATAACCAGAACTTTCCTCCGTACACAACCTCTTAAATCTCGGGACGAGATTTCTTGTAGTGGAGGAGAATTGTGACGCCCGGATAATTAAGCTACACTAACCCTATGCTAATGACGCCACATCACCACGATTACTGTTGATAAACTCGCATTGATTCAACCCCCAATCAAATTCAAATTTTAAAATCAAGTGAGAGTATAAAAGGTTTCAGACTTTAAAACTAAAAAGTTCAAGTTGTTGCAAATAATCATTTGTTAATATTGGTGGTGAACCAACACTTTAAAATGGTGTTTTAATGACCTAAAATAAATTAAAACAGAAGAAAAACAATTAGTTAAATGCTTTTTCAATTAATAAAATATTAAAATATTTTATTTTTAGTTTCCCAAACTTATGTGGCAGTGGTATAATTACAACACAACTTTAGGTGTTGATCCTGTTTTTATTTATGAAACTATTTGCTTTTCAAAAATAAAAGAAAGAAAGCTTAAAAAGTAAATAAGAGAGAGAGAGAGAGAGGCCCACTGAACCCTGGGCCTAGCCAACCTGGCCGGCCCAGCTCCCCCGCACCGGATGCCCAACCCGCTCCTTCCTGTTCCTCGGTCCCTGACCGCTACAGGGCGCGGGTTCCGCCCGACCATCTCGCCGGTGGTGGGCGAGAGGATAAGGCCGACGCCTCAGCCTCCCCCTGCCACCTCTCCCACTTGCTCCTCCCGACACACTCACCCTCTCCCCTCCCTTCCTCAGATCCGCCGAGGTGCACTCGCCCAAGCGGGCTCGTCGTTGTTGTCTCGCCGTGCGCATGGCCACTGGCCTTTGTGATCCGTCCGCTCGTGTCCTGGGAGGTCCTCGGCGTCGAATACATCGCCTGAGTTGCTGGGTTGCAGACGGCGAGCCGCCTTGACGCCGTCTGCCCCGATCTTCATCGTCGGCCGCCGCCACATCGTGCTGCTCCATCCTCCCCAACTCTGACCATCGCAGCACGTCCCCGAGCCTCCTCTGCAACGGCCGTGAGCCCCCAACCCTCCTTCTTCTCTCCCCTGCTTTTCCCCCTGGCCGTAGCTGCCTTCCCCCGCTGTGTCCAACCACGCACGAGTCTGCCCGCCCTGCTCTGTGATGCCGCTGCAACTCTGCTGTTCGGCTGCTGCTCGCGTTGCCGCCCGCGCTATCGCCACTTTGCTGCTCGCCCGTGCCCCGCTGCTACCTTCCTGGTGTGCGCACGCACCCTCCCACCGCTCCTGAACGGCGCCGCTACCGCGCCCGCGGCTCCGCGGCCCCGTGCGGCCTCACTCCCCTGCTGCGGCTGACCCGCTGCTGCCTGTACCCGCGGCCGCCGTCACTGCTGCGGACCACTCTGACCGCCCCACGCCTGTCCGCGCTCACGGTGCACCCTGCTAGCCCCATCACCCATCCGTGCGCGTGTCCCGCCGCGCTCGCCGTTGCCCGCGCATGCTACTTCGCTGCTGCTCTACTTCTGCCACTGCTGCTCGCTTCGTTGCCCGCTGCGCACTGCTGCCGCCACCGTCAGCCGAGCTCGCCTCTGCCTTGCTCTGCCGCGGCCGCGCCCAGGCCATCGCCGGCCGCGCCTCGCCTCGCCTGACCACGCGCGCGAGCCCGTCGCTGCTCGCCCATCGCCGCTCGCCCGCTGCCGCCCAATTACTCGTCGCCCTGCCACCTGGCCGTGCGTCCGCATTCGGTCGTCGGCGTGGCCGCCGCCCTGCCACACCTGCCCGCAGCCACCGCTGCTGGCCGTGCCCGCCGGGCCTTCGGCTCCAGTGCGTGCCCCCCCGCTATTGGTTAGTGGGGATAATCCCCACTAAACTAACAGAATTAACCCCTCCTAACCCCACTGACCCATGGGCCCCACCTACTAATTAGGATAAATTAAATTAAAACAAAACCATGTTAAAAAGTAAGAGCCAATGACATGCGGGCCCCGCTGACCCTGTTGACCAGTCAACATTGACTGGTCAACTGCTGACTGGGCACTGACCGGCCCCACACGTCAGGGTTGACCATGGCCAAATCAGCTGACTGATGATGTCATGATGACATCATGCTGGTGCAATAACCCTATTTTTGTTTAATAATAAATCTAGGATATTGCTTAAACTTCAAAAATTCATATAAAATAATCTGTAACTCGGATGAAAAAGTTTTATACATGAAAGTTGCTCAGAACGACGAGACGAATCCGAGTTCGCAGTCCGTTTACCTGTTAGATGCCTCTAACTATCTGAACATGGAACATTCCCCCTCCGGTCATCTGTCTGACACAGGTCCGGAACCGGGAATACATTCCCGGTTGAATTCCCCCTTCACCTATATCGTGTAGCCATGCGTTAGGTCACACCCGGCACATCATATTGCCACGTTATGCTTTGTGATGCTATGTTTGCTTTATATTTACTGTTTCTTCCCCTTCTTCTCTCCGGTAGACCCCGAGACCGATGCTGCCCCCGTGATTGACTACGTCGACAACGACCCCTCTCTCTTGCCAGAGCAACCAGGCAAGCCCCCCCTTGATCACCAGATATCACCTACTCTTCTCTATACTGCTTGCATTAGAGTAGTGTAGCATGTTACTGCTTTCCATTAATCCTATCCTGATGCATAGCCTGTCCTTGCTACTACTGTTGTTACCTTTATCTGCAATCCTAATGCTTAGTATAGGATGCTAGTTTATCATCAGTGGCCCTACATTCTTGTCCGTCTGCCATGCTATACTATCGGGCCGTGATCACTCGGGAGGTGATCACGGGTATATAATATGTACTTTATACATGATATATGTGATGACTAAAGTTGGGTTGGCTCGAGGAGTACCCGTGGTTGATTCACGAATTGGGGGCTGGAAGGACATACTTTCTCGACGGCCCTCTGTGTGGATCTTTGTGGCGAAGCGACAAGGCAGGTTGAGACCACCTAGGAGAGAGGTGGGCCTGGCCCTGGTCGGCGTTCGCGGTTATTTCAAAATAACATGCTTAATGAGATCTTGGTATTTGATCTGAGTCTGGCTACTGGCCTATACGCACTAACCATCTACACGGGGATAGTTATGGGCACTCGACATCGTGGTATCAGCCGAAGCCTTCGTGACGTCAGCGACTGAGCGGCGCGCGCCGGGTTGGACCGGAACGCCTGCTCTTGTATAAGGGAGGCTAGGTCTGCTCACCGGCCGTGTACGCAACGTGCAGGTGTGCAATGGGTAATGGGCCCAGACCCCTGCGCCATAGGATTTAGACCGGCGTGCTGACCTCTCTGTTGTGCCTAGGTAGGGCTGCGATGTGTTGATCTTTCGAGGCCGGGCATGGCCCAGAAAAGTGTGTCCGGACAAAGGGGATCGAGCGTGTTCGGAAATATGGTGCACCCCTGCAGGGAAGTTAATCTATTCGAATAGCCATGATCTTCGGTAACATGACGACTTGGAGTTGTACCTTGACCTTATGACAACTAGAACCTGATACTTAATAAAACACACCCTTCCAAGTGCCAGATACAACCCGGTGGTCGCTCTTTAACAGGGCGACGATGAGAGGATCGCCGGGTAGGATTATGCTACACGATGCTACTTGGTGAACTTACCTTCTGCTCTCCTCTACACGCTGCAAGATCGAGGTGGCTAGAAGCGTAGTCTTCGATAGGACTAGCTATCCCCCTCTTATTCTGGCATTCTGTAGTTCAGTCCACATATGATAGCCTTAATCCATTTGATACCAATGCATACATACGTAGTGTAGTTCCTTGCTTGCGAGTACTTTGGATGAGTACTCATGGTTGCTTTGCTCCCTCTTTTCCCCCTTTCTATACCCGATTGCTGCGACCAGACGATGGAGTCCAGGAGCCAGACGCCACCGTCGACGACGACTCCTACTACACTGGGGTGCCTACTACTACGTGTAGCCCGCTGTCGACGACCAGGAGTAGTCTAGGAGGATCCCAGGCAGGAGGCCTGCGCCTCTTTCGATCTGTACCCCCAGTTTGTGCTAGCCTTCTTAAGGCAAACTTGTTTAACTTATGTCTGTTCTCAGATATTGTTGCTTCCGTTGACTCGTCTATGATCGAGCTCTTGTATTCGTGCCCTCGAGGCCCCTGGCTTGTAATATGATGCTTGTATGACTTATTTTATTTGTACAGTTGTGTTGTGATATCTTCCCGTGAGTCCCTGACCTTGATCGTACACGTTTGCGTGTATGATTAGTGTACGGTCAAATCGGGGGTGTCACAAGCGGCTTCATCGTGGTCGTCACTTCAAGAAAGAAGACGACCAAACAAATGGCGTCCTCGGTGGATGCGGCGAACGCTCACGCAGCGGCAGAAAAGCAAAGTCATGCAAAACTTTGAATAATTCCTTTCTATATATAAGGTTATCGTCCTTGATGATCTTGCCCTGTGTATGGAAAACCTGCACGCGTGGTGATCCTGCCGGCAACATCGACAAGGCGGCTCATCCAGAGCTTCTCGCCCGCCACGAAGTCCGCGTGGCTGGCAGCATCGTTCTTCCGCAGCTGCCTCTCCTTCTCCAGATTCTTGGTCAGGGTCTCCTCCCGGGCCCTGACCTCCGAGAGCGTCCCCTCAAGGCCCTCCAGCTTCAGCTTCAGGTCTTTGATGGACTCATTGTCCGTGGAGAGCAGCTCCGCCTTAGCGAAGACCGTGGCTTGCGCGTCAGCTAAAGTGGCTTTGGCCGCGTCCCTCTCCCCCGTCAGCTCCAGGACCTGCTTCTTTAGCTCGTCCCGCTCCACCTCCAGCTCATTCACCTTGCCGGCATGGGCCTGGGCCTGAGCATTGAGGGCCTCCTCGTGTCTCTGCTCTAGCTCCCGGGTCCGCTGCACAACAAGCTCCTGGACCTCCTCGTCCTTGCCGTGGAGTGTCGCGTGAAGCTTCTCCTCACGAGCGGCAAGGTCCTCCTCCTAGGAGTTCAGCCCGGCCTGGTGCTGGAGCTGAGCGGCCTCCTCCTTGGTGGCCTGTCGACTCACTGCCTTCTGGGCCTTCTCGACATCGGCCTGCTTCATGACAAGCTCCAGCTTGCGCTCGGCCAGCTGGTCCTGGGCGGCCTTAATATCCTCACAGGCCTGGCGGAACCAAGTGATGAGGACATCAATACCATTATTACACCCACAGCACCCGCTGCTATACATACTGGACCAATTACTACAGCTCGCGCACGCCAATTGAATTATCAGGTACTTTCTTTTCTTGGTAACGATTCTAATGTTCATGAGAATATGATGCTGCCTAAATTGGATACATTTGTTTTGCTTACAAATGAAGGGCCTAGCTTGGACAAGAAAGATGAACCTTGGAGCAAGTTCAAGCATGGAGATGATGGCATGCGCAAGGGGATCAAGAACGGAGTTACAAGTGATGATTTCAGGACTTTGAAGCCACCATAAGGAGTGCATGAAGCCTTGGACGAAATATACAAGATGCCACTTCATAAATTTCGTCCAGAGGCTATTTTAGGTGTTGCGTCACCTTATTATTGGGCCAGGCCCATGTATTTTCGAAATACTTAAGTATAGGCTGTTTTTAGAGTCCGTATGTGTGGGGAAACAAGAGTTAGGGTTGGTTTCGGACCCCTCCTCCAAGGGCCACGAAATCCCCCCTCTTCCTCCATATATACAGCCCTTAGGGCGTCGTTTAGACTTTGGGTTTTGTTTAGATTAAAAGTTCGCCATAGCTGCAACTTCGCGTACTTCGTTTGTGTCCAGCGACCAGACCAAGACGTCACAGAACCCCACCTTGATCAATAAAGCTTTCATCTTATATTCGCAATATCCAGATTGCAATCTCAGTTTCTTGCTTGTTCTTCGTTTGCTCGCAGGAAACAGGCCCTCGTGGTCAGGTTGATCGTGCTCCGGCGTGGTCAATAACCCCTCGGAGTTGGTTTAGCGATTGCTAAGGCGCGACGTCCTCGCACGTTCGTAGTCGGATCGTCAAAGTCGACTTCCTCTAAAACGATAGCCACCATCTCATCGAAAGACGGGACACCTTTGCCTCTATCAAGTGGTATCAGATTTCCAGGTTGCTCGGTGAGATTTTACAGTTTTTCGTAGTTTAGGTCGAGTCTGTTCTTCATACCTATAGTCCACGAAAAAGCCAAAAAAATAGGGTTAGGTCATCATATCCGAACCAATCTGAGCCTTTGCATAGTCTTTTTAGAGTTTTGCTTTGTTGAATTTGCGGTTGCATCGTCGTGTCGAGTTGCTGGTCTTAGCGTCTAGTCCCTTAGAGTTTCGAGTTCTGTTCACAGGTTGTCACGCCGCCGCCGCACCATCGTCATCATCATTACCATATACCACCACCCCACCATATACATCGCCGCTGCCATATACAACCACCAATCCGAGTCCACATATACCATCACCATATACAACTACCAATCCGAGTCCGCATATACCATCGCCATATACAACCACCAGTCCGAGTTCCACCAGATTCATCGCCGCCACCAGTCCGAGTTCCACCAGATTCATCTCCGCTACCAGCCCTAGTCTGAGTCCAGTATTTGTTGCTTTGTTTTTGAGTTTTAGATGACGCGATACTTCGAGTCGTGACAGAGTCGGACTCCCCAACTTTCGTGCTACCCGCAGTAGAAAAATAGTTCCAAACTCAAAAAAAAACCTAAGTCTGGAAAATTCTGGCTAGGCAGTTTTTTGACCATTTGTAGACTTTTTCGAAAAAAATTGTTGCAGAGCAAAAAAAAAAGAGGAAAAAAAGTGCAAAAAAAGGAAAAAAATTCAGAGAGTGCTCCTCCCTTGTTTACGTGCCGCGCCGTGATTTTGTTCGTGTTCTAGGCTCGCGTCTCTAGTACGGTCTAGCCTAGGACCAGCACAGTACCGTCGTTGAGCGTTTATTTAACTTTGCATCTCTAAATTGATTATTGCTGACATTTTTGCTACCATATCATAAGCCTTCCCAGCTCCACATACATTTTTGCTACCATATCATAAGCCTTCCCAGCTCCACACCACCTGGCAATCGCTCTATCCAATCTTTGAGAGTTTTGACTACAATGGTTGCCGATCACCACCTACTGTTGGGTAAGAACTGGTAAGAATTTGAAATTTGCTTGCCAGATTTGTGATACACCACCACCGCCACTTCCTAGTAGTCTGTAGGATCATATTCTTGTGTGTTTCTATTGCTGCTAACCATGGCAGGATCACAAGCCGACGAGATAGATTGAGAGAACATGATGAACAAAGAGCTACATGATAAATTTCAGCAAATGATGAGTGCACAGGTGCAAGATGTGCTAAACAGATTTGAAGAGGCCATGGAGAAAATAGATGGCATGGAGAAGACGTTCGAAACAAAGCTCGATAACAAGTTTAATGAATTGCTCGCGCGTCTTCCACCACCACCACCGGCTGCACCTAATGCACCTCTACAACAACAACAACAACAACAACAACAACAACAACAACAACAACAACAACAACAACAACATCGCCTTCCAAATCAAGTGGGACGGGCACTGCGCATTCCCCTTGAGCCTGGTCAAAATTCTGGTGCCGCTGTTGATGCTTCTGTAGCTTCTACTGCTACTACAGAGGTGGAGGACCATTACGAGGATGAGGTTGATCAAAATCAGAACTACGTGCAACCACCAGCACCACTGCCACCAGGTCGTCCTCATGCATATCATCGCAATGGTAGGGATGCACAACCACCTCAGGTACGTGATCATGACCATCTCCCTAAACTGAAATTGAACACTCCACCATTTGAGGGTAGATATGTTCCTGATATATATCTTACTTGGGAGTTAGAAACTGAACAACGATTTACATGTTTACAATATCCTGAGGAGAGACGTGTTCCTGCTGCTGTTTGTGCTTTCACTAGCTTTGCATGTGTTTGGTCATCTGAACATTGTAGATTATATCCTATTCCAGCTACTTGGGCTGCTTTGAAAATTGCTATGCGTACTCGTTTGGTTCCACCATATTATCAACGTGAATTACTTCAAAAATTGCAGCGTTTAAGACAAGGGAAAAATTCTGTAGAAGAATATTATCAGGAATTACAAACTGGGATGATTAGATGTGGTATTGTTGAGGAGAATGAAGCTATGCTTGCACGTTTTATGGGTGGATTAAATAGAGAGATTCAGACCATTCTAGAGTATAAGGAGTATACTTATATCACTCGTTTATTCCATCTTGCTTGTAAAGCTGAACGTGAAGTGCAGGATCGACAGGCATTGGCGCGAACTTACTTTTCTGCAGGTCGATCTTCATCATGGAGACCATGTGCATCCTCTATTTCCACTGCACCAGCACCTCCATCAGGTGCCACCTCCAGCCGTGATACAAGAAAGCAAGCACAACCATCACTATCTGCCAAGAGCACACCTGCTGGGCCTGCACAGAGTTCTTCTTCTTCCATGGCATCAATAGGGCACACACGTGATATTATTTGTCGTCGTTGTAAGGGAAGAGGACATTTTGCGAGAGAATGCAAATCTCAGTGTGTGATGATTGTTACTGAGGATGGTGGGTATGAGTCCACTAGTGACTATGATGAGGAGACTTTGGCTCTTATTACACATGAAGAACACGGTGGAGAGGATTTTGACCATGAGACGCAATACATGGTTGCTGAAGATGCTGAAAGATATGAATGTTTAGTTGCTCAACGTGTTTTGAGTGTGCAGGTTACACAAGCTGAGCAAAATCAGAGACATAATTTGTTCCATACAAAGGGAGTTGTGAAGCAACGTTCTGTTCGCGCCATCATAGATGGAGGGAGCTGTAATAACTTGGCTAGCATGGAGATGGTGGAGAAGCTATCTCTCACCACAAGACCACATCCACATCCTTACTACATCCAATGGTTCAACAACAGCGGCAAGGTTAAGGTAACACGTACTGTTCGTGTGCATTTTAGTATCTCTACATATGCTGATTATGTTGATTGTGATGTGGTACCTATGCAAGCATGTTCCTTATTACTTGGTAGACCATGGCAATTTGATAAAAATTCTGTACACCATGGTAGAAACAATCAGTATACTCTTATTCATAAGGATAAAAATATTACTTTGCTTCCTATGACTCCTGATTCCATTTTGAAAGATGATATTAATAGAGCTAATAAAGCAAAACAGGAGAAAAATAAGAGTGAAAATCAGATTGTGGCAAAAGAATTTGAGCAACAAATGAAGCCTAATAATAAACCATCTAGTGTTGTTTCTGAAATTAAATTGAAAAGTGCATGTTTACTTGCCACCAAATCTGATATTGATGATCTAGATTTTAGCAAATCTGTTTGCTATGCTTTTGTGTGCAAAGAGGCATTATTTTCATTCGAGGACGTGCCTTCCTCTTTGCCTCCTGCTGTCACTAACATTTTGCAGGAGTTCGCTGACGTCTTTCCACAAGACGTGCCACCGGGATTACCACCTATTAGAGGGATTGAGCATCAAATTGACTTAATTCCCGGTGCATCATTACCCAACCGTGCACCATACCGTACCAATCCAGAGGAGACGAAGGAGATTATGCGTCAAGTACAAGAACTGCTCGACAAAGGTTATATACGCGAATCCCTTAGTCCTTGTGCTGTTCCTATCATTTTAGTGCCGAAAAAGGATGGTACGTCGCGTATGTGCGTTGATTGTAGAGGCATTAATAATATTACTATTCGTTATCGTCATCCTATTCCTAGGCTAGATGATATGCTTGATGAATTGAGTGGCTCTACAATATTCTCCAAAGTTGATTTGCGTAGTGGATACCATCAAATTCGTATGAAATTGGGAGATGAATGGAAAACAACATTTAAAACTAAGTTTGGATTATATGAGTGGTTAGTCATGCCTTTTGGGTTAACTAATGCACCTAGTACTTTCATGAGATTAATGAACGAAGTTTTACGTGCTTTCATTGGACGATTTGTGGTAGTTTACTTTGATGACATATTGATTTATAGCAAATCTTTGGAGGAACATTTGGAACATTTACGTGCTGTTTTTATTGCTCTACGTGATGCACGTTTGTTTGGTAACCTTGGAAAGTGCACCTTTTGCACCGACCGAGTATCTTTTCTTGGCTATGTTGTTACTCCACAGGGAATTGAAGTTGATAAAGCCAAGATTGAAGCTATTGAGAGTTGGCCGCAGCCCAAAACGGTCACACAAGTGAGGAGTTTCCTTGGCCTCGCTGGATTCTATAGGCGTTTTGTGAGAGATTTCAGCACCATTGCTGCACCTCTCAACGAGCTTACAAAGAAGGATGTGCCTTTTGTTTGGGGTACCGCACAGGAAGAAGCCTTCACGGTATTGAAAGATAAGTTGACACATGCTCCTTTACTCCAACTTCCTGATTTTAATAAGACTTTTGAGCTTGAATGTGATGCTAGTGGAATTGGATTAGGAGGTGTGTTATTACAAGATGGCAAACCTGTTGCATACTTTTCTGAAAAATTGAGTGGGCCTAGTCTGAACTATTCTACTTATGATAAAGAATTATATGCTCTTGTTCGGACCTTAGAAACATGGCAACATTATTTATGGCCCAAGGAATTTGTTATACATTCTGATCATGAATCTTTGAAACACATTAAAAGTCAAGAAAAACTGAACCGTAGACATGCTAAATGGGTTGAATTCATTGAGACTTTCCCTTATGTCATTAAACACAAGAAGGGTAAAGAAAATGTTATTGCTGATGCATTGTCTCGTCGTTATACTATGCTTTCACAACTTGACTTTAAAATATTTGGTTTGGAGACCATCAAAGATCAATATGTGCATGATGCTGAATTTAAAGATGTATTGCAGAATTGTAAGGAAGGGAGAACTTGGAACAAGTTCGTTCTTAACGATGGATTTGTGTTTCGTGCTAACAAGCTATGCATTCCAGCTAGCTCCGTTCGTCTTTTGTTGTTGCAGGAGGCGCATGGAGGAGGATTAATGGGACACTTTGGCGTCAAGAAGACGGAGGATATACTTGCTACACATTTCTTTTGGCCAAAGATGAGACGGGATGTTGAGCGTTTTGTTGCTCGCTGCACTACATGTCAAAAAGCTAAGTCACGACTCAATCCTCATGGTTTATATATGCCTTTGCCTGTACCTAGTGTTCCTTGGGAGGATATATCTATGGACTTTGTTTTAGGTTTACCTCGAACAAAGAAGGGGAGGGATAGCATATTTGTTGTCGTGGATAGGTTCTCGAAAATGGCACACTTTATACCATGTCATAAAAGCGATGATGCTGTTAATGTTGCTGATTTGTTCTTTCGTGAAATTATTCGCTTGCATGGTGTGCCAAATACTATTGTTTCAGATCGTGATACTAAATTTCTTAGCCACTTTTGGAGATGTTTATGGGCTAAGTTGGGGACTAAACTGCTTTTTAGTACTACTTGTCACCCCCAAACTGATGGACAAACTGAAGTAGTCAATAGAACATTGTCTACTATGCTTAGGGCTGTTTTGAAGAATAACAAGAAAATGTGGGAAGAATGCTTGCCTCATATTGAATTTGCTTATAATCGTTCATTGCATTCTACTACTAAGATGTGCCCTTTTGAAATTGTGTATGGTTTCCTACCTCGTGCACCTATTGATTTGTTGCCTCTTCCATCTTCGGAGAAGGTTAATTTTGATGCTAAAGAACGTGCTGAATTGATTTTAAAAATGCATGAGTTAACTAAGGAAAACATTGAGCGTATGAATGCTAAATATAAACTTGCTGGAGATATGGGTAGAAAACATGATGTGTTTGCACCTGGAGATCTTGTTTGGTTACATTTGCGTAAGGATAGATTTCCTAATTTGCGCAAATCAAAACTAATGCCATGTGCTGATGGTCCTTTTAAGGTGTTAGAGAAAATAAATGATAATGCATATAAACTTGAGCTGCCTGCAGATTTTGGGGTTAGTCCCACTTTTAACATTGCAGATTTGAAGCCTTATTTGGGTGAGGAAGATGAACTTTCGTCGAGGACGACTTCATTTCAAGAAGGGGAGGATGATGAGGACATCAATACCATTGTTACACCCACAACCCCTGCTGCTATACATACTGAACCAATTACTAGAGCTCGTGCACGCCAATTGAATTATTAGGTACTTTCGTTTCTTGGTAACGATTCTAATGTTCATGAGAATATGATGCTGCCTAAATTGGATACATTTGTTTTGCTTACAAATGAAGGGCCTAGCTTGGACAAGAAAGATGAACCTTGGAGCAAGTTCAAGCATGGAGATGATGGCATGCGCAAGGGGATCAAGAACGGAGTTACAAGTGATGATTTCAGGACTTTGAAGCCACCATAAGGAGTGCATGAAGCCTTGGACGAAATATACAAGATGCCACTTCATAAATTTCGTCCAGAGGCTATTTTAGGTGCTGCGTCACCTTATTATTGGGCTAGGCCCATGTATTTTCGAAATACTTAAGTATAGGCTGTTTTTAGAGTCCGTATGTGTGGGGAAACAAGAGTTAGGGTTGGTTTCAGACCCCTCCTCCAAGGGCCATGAAATCCCCCCATCTTCCTCCATATATACAGCCCTTAGGGCGTCGTTTAGACTTTGGGTTTTGTTTAGATTAAAAGTTCGCCATAGCTGCAACTTCGCGTACTTTGTTTGTATCCAGCGACCAGACCAAGACGTCACAGAACCCCACCTTGATCAATAAAGCTTTCATATTATATTCGCAATATCCAGATTGTAATCTCAGTTTCTTGCTTGTTCTTTGTTTGCTCACAAGAAACAGGCCCTCGTGGTCAGGTTGATCGTGCTCCAGCGTGGTCAATAACCCCTCGGAGTTGGTTTAGCAATTGCTAAGGCGCGACGTCCTCGCACGTTCGTAGTCGGATTGTCAAAGTCGACTTCCTCTAAAACGATAACCACCATCTCATTGAAAGACATGACACCTTTGCCTCTATCACCAAGCCTGCGCCTTGGCGATGCACCCTTCGAGGTCCGCCTCCTCCTTGTCCACCGTTGCCATCCTGGACTTGGCCTTGTCCAGGCGGGCACGGTGAAGTGCTTGAAGCTTGTGGAAGCCGGCGCTCATGCTCTGGAGGAGCCACTCTTCCTGTGAATCGCCGCCACCGGCGCTCGGTCCATGAACGACCTCGAGCCCGGCGGCGGCAAGCACCTCGTCGTCGAACACCTCCCCCTCAGCGGGTGCCCTGGTGCTCGCCGTCCATGGGAGGTGGACGAACAAGTCGTCTCCCACCTTTAGATATTTTCCCGAGCCAGAAGCAACGGAGGAGGAAGGCTGGTTGTCAACCACCTCCTCCTCGGCAGCGGCCTTGCTGGCCTCCCCGACAGGCCCCTTGCCGGCTTCCTCGGCAGCGGCCTCGCCGGCCTCCCCGGCAGGCCCCTCAGCGGCGTCCTCAGCAACGTCCTTGGTGGCCTCCTCAGCGGCGATCTCGTCGGCCTCGGCCGTGGCTGTGGCCTCTCTGGCGACATCTCCGTTGACGGTGTCCACGTCCTCCCGGTCCACCGAGGAAGGATCTGGGTACCGAGAAGGAGAATGAGGCGAAGCCAAGATCAAAATTTGAAAGAAGAAAAACGAGCGGGAATGGGAGGAAAACAACTCGCCTGTGCCAAGCTGGGACGAAGTGGCCCCCTCCCCACCGACATACGGTGCCGGGATGGAGCTGCCGGCGCCCGGGTTCGCCTCCTCCTCCTCCGTGCGCATGGGCTTGGTGCTTGGCGCCCTTGCCGGGGACCCCCCTCGATGTGGCGTGGTCGATGGGGGCGGCGTGTTAGGGGTGGCCTTCAGCGGCTCCTCCTGCTGCTGTTCTCCTACTGCAACCACGACAAGGTCAGCACCAAGAAATCGTGCCCCTGCGCACATCAATGGGGAGCGAGTGATGAACGCACGCTGGGGGCTGCGCCGGGGGCTGCTCTCCGGGTTGCTCTCCATCACCACCAGTGGTGTACTCAAGGTGCCCCCGGGGCTGGCCGCCCACTGAGGCCTTGGCCCTCTTCGCCATCCTCTAGGCCAGCGTCTCCCTATCCCTGCAAGGATGAAAACAAGTCAAGAAAACTGGCATGGTCCAAGGGGACGGAGATGACAAAAACCAAGACACTCACTCATCCTCCGCCTCTTCTTTTGCGACCTTCCTCTTCCTCCTCGGGCTAAGAGACCCAAGGTCGAAGAAGACCTCCGTGTCATCACCTGCGGGGGGAGGGGAAGCAGGTGGAGTTCGGGGACGCTTGGCCGGAGAAGGGACAGCTGCTTTCTTCTTCGCCACTGCAACCTTCACCGCCTTCCCCGCCGCTGCGGCCCTCGTCTGATGCATGGGCGCCTCCGGAGGTTGTTGCGGTTGTGCGGTCCTGCCGGGTCGGACCGGCTCACCAGAGACGGCCCGCCACAGGACATGCCCTCTCCCCGTGGCCGGGGGCTTGACAGCCTCGGCCTCCTCCTCAGACGACTCATCAACATCATCTTCGATGAGAGGGGCCCCGGTGCCGGCGCTGCTGGCCTCCCCAGCGGATTCCGCCCACTGGGCGAGCCCCTTCTCCTCCGCGGCCGCCGCGGCCTTGTACTCCATGCCGCTAGTGCTGCCGGCCTCCTTGGCGAGCTCCGCCTCCGTCGCCCTGGTGGCGATGTAGTCTAGCTCCGCCTGGGTGGTGTCCTGGACGAGCCGCGGCTCCTCGCGGATGTACTTCTCCACCAAGGTGTCGAAGAACTCCTGCACCTGATCCTCCTCCGGCTCGGCCCGATTCGGATCAAGGCCGTGCGCATTGAAGTCCGACATCATGGCGATGATGTTGGTTTCACGAGAGTTGTTGCTTAGCGGGACCACCCCATCGGCAACCCGAACAAGGGCTCCTTGACGACCTTGCCGGCCTTCGCGGCCTTGCCGGCCCTCTCGGCCCTGCCGTCGTGACTCACGTCGAGCTAGAACAGCTACTGGCAGAAATGGGCATGCCCCATCACCATTAAGTTGTGGTTCAGGCTAGGGCGAAGTCTCATGATATCAGCCACATTGCTAAAAAGGCAAGCCGGCCTCCCCTTGTTGTGAAGTGGAGCGATTCGGCGGTGGATGAAATCTGCCCTAATCATCTCCAGGGTGAGCCCAGCAGCGGCGAGGTGGTGGATCCTGGTGGTGGCGACCGTGAGCCTCCCGTCCTGGGCGTCGACGTCGCCCCAGTCATCACTGCGAACCGGCGGCGTCTGGCGAACTTGGCAAAATTCCTGTGGGTCCTTCTCCTCAATCAAGCACCACCGGCTCCGCCACCCCTCCCACCTATCCTTCTGACCGCCCTCCGGATATGTCCCCTTCTCAAGGGGCCTTGGGATCCAAGTGACACAACCGGAGATGGTGCCTCCCTTCTGGATCCGAGAATAAAAGTAGTGGCGAAAGAGCGCCGTGCTGGGAAGCACTCCGGCGAAGCCCTCACAAAGATGGGCAAAAAGAGCCATGCACGCCATGGCATTTGGAGTGAAATCTAGAAGGTGGAAGCCATAGATGTGCATGATGTCATTGAAGAAATCAGAGAAAGGGGGGCAGAGGCCGCAGGAAAAGTAGTCGACGAAGAATGGGTACCGATTCGGGGCAGCCTTAGCGCAATCGGCGGGGATGACGCGTGTGGCCGGATGCCCCGTCGACTCTCCCCCCGTATTGCACCCCCAAAGGGGCTTGAAGTTGTCCTGGAGGTGGACCGCATCGACCGTCGAGGGAAAGTAGGCGAGCTGCGTCCGCATCGCCGCCGACTCGCTCTCCGGCGGCTCCGCCCCCCAGCATCCTTGGCCACTCCTTTGCCTTTGCTGGTTTTGGGTGCCATGGCGGCTGCGAGAGGTGGAGGAGAAAGGGTAACGAAAATGCAGAGGCGGCGGGCGAGAGCAAGGGCTTGAGGAGGAAGAAGGAGGGGACGACAGTTCCGGGATTGGAGAAGACACAGAGGGTAAATGAGCAGCGCGCCCATGGTTGTTCCTTTTTACGAGGAAGGCGTGGGCCGCCTATTTACCATGATGTGACACATGCGTGCGGAAACCGCCCCACGCATGACCCCCACGTCACGCATGACTCTCCACGTCGCACGTTCAACGCGGGTTGTGGGGAAGCGCAGCGGACGGAGGAGCTAATGCGGTAAAAATCTGCCCCACCTGCCCGCGCACCATTTTGGGCCTAGCCCAACAACACGTCGCGCTTATGTGTGGCCCAGGCCCGGGGGCTCCTGTCGGTGTAAAAAAGTAGGGGCTTTCCTTTTGCACCCCTTTACTTGTGCACGGGCAGTCAGAGCCGCGTCCACAGCCACACTAAGTAGGGCAGAGGAGGGAAGCCAGAGCAAAAGACGACCAAAGCAACGCCAAGACCAGAGACGCAAAGAGAGCAAGAGGGCGAGGTGGACTCCCCCGGCAAGACCCTTACCGGGGTGGCTTCCGCAGCCTCGGCAAGATCCTTGCCGGGGCAACTTGCCTGATGCCAGCAGAGCGCGCCACCCTTGAGCCCAAGGGGTTCCAACACCATCAACCATATTGGAACCAAGGCTCGGGAGGCACCTCCGTGGTGGCATGCAGATCTTTGTAGAGATCATAGATACACAAGATCAGATGAGAACCAGAAGACGACGATCCTTGGCGAGATCCTTGCCAAGGAAATCCACGAGTCTTGTCGGGGATGACCGCGTGCCACAGCGACACCCTTGCTGGGCCCTTGGCAAGATCCTTGCCGAGGACGCCTGCGGGGCCGCAGGTAGACCCGCGTCTGTCAAAGACTCCACCGCTGCTCCCATGCAGCTGCCAGCTCGACCACCTGGACAAGCATCCGCGTTGCAGCGCGCGTCCTCTACACCAACTCAGCAAGCACCTGTGTGGTGGCATGCAGATCTTCATGAAGGCTCCACCATGGTGCCAGCCCAGGAGCCAGCCAACGTGGCGCTACAACGCCTCGTCAGCTTGGACGGGCGTCGGAGCCAGGCGAGGCAACGATAGCTGGGACGAGCTTCTTTGCCGTCCCCAATAAAGCAAGAGGGGCATGTCGGCAGCGCATTAAATGCATTTGTCCGACGATGCCAGGGGATAGACTCAGCCCCTGTACACCTTTCCACCTCCTGTGTGCCACTGTGGCGACCCCTTTTTGTCAATAAAAGGAGGCCCGAGGCGTACTGGAGGGGGATTCAAATCTTTTGGACTAGAGAGCCATCATAGCTAGTTCAAGAACACAAGAACGCCTAAATATACATCAAAGCAGGACTAGGGTTTTACGCGTCTCCGCGGCCCGAACCTGGGTAAATGATTTGTGTGCTGACCACCAGACCTGCTCTTTGCACAACCCCGCGTCCGCCAACCGTAGAAGGGATCCTATTGACCCCATAGGTGTCGTTTCCCACCGACAACTTCCAATGTAAATCCTACTACTCCCTCCGTTCCGATGCTTAAGGCATAAATTTTCGCTCAAAATGACAGATAGTACAATAGTACCACTCTGACAACTGTACACACCATCTGATCAACTACTATCTTTTATTTAGATTGAGCAAGCCTTTTTTCTTTCATGGAGCATGCCCGGCCTAACTTATTGTTTTAGTAAAATACTCAGCAAACCCAACATTGTTTTTCAGCCCAACGCAGCTTTAAATCTTTCAAGAGGAGGTATTAATTGGGGCCTGGAAGTAACTTTACTTTAAGTCTTATTTTTAGCCCGCCCAACAAATGAACCGTAATTTTTTAAAAGGGCCGACATGTCTGCTATACTGCTGACATATGGGACTCATAAGGTTGTCTAAAAAATATGGGACTCATAAGGTTTAAGCACATGGAAGGTGTTGCCAATTTAGTTAACAAACAGTTTTGACAGCGGTAACCGTTGGATGTCTTCACTCTCGCGGCTGGCGGCACCGCTGCACATGCCTCGTTGCCCCACCCTATTCTAAATTGCTGGCCAGACCATCCCTCTACCTTCTCATAGCTACCGTTATTCTTTGGTGTTGGCAGCCACACCCGAACTAGTCAACCCTTGTACTCCACTCCGCCGTTGTAGCGTCTTGTCCGGCTCCGATTTGTTCCCTTTTGAAGCCTCGCCGTTGTCCACCTCCTTGATGCGCTTGGCGTGGCGTTGTCAACATGGTCAACAAATAATAGCCATCAGAAGAAGAGCGTACGTAGAGAGGTTGACAGTAAGGACCCACTTGATCCACGACTACTCGGAAGCAAGTGCCTCCTTATTACGTGCAAAAAGTAAGATTTCTCCCTCTAACAGTTGGGACCCATCAGGTTGAAGCATATGTAGCGTTATCTGTCTGGTCGCAAACATGTATGCATATACCAGGCTTTCTCCAATGATCAATTGTGCCAGAGTAAGGAGCAACACATGCCGTACTAGGAAATTTGGCCCCGAACATAGCAGGTCACGAAGTCCCGTTTTAAATCATGTTCACGTACATACATATAACCACGTTGCAAAATATACAACCAAATACGTAGTACATACATATGACACATGTCTCGAATGCATACTCGCACATACATGTAGGGCTCTTGTACATTGAGGCAACGTACGTAGCAATGGGGGCACATGCAACAAATGGTGCACATGACAGTGGGGGTACACAACAATGGGGTTCTGTCGAGCATCAACATGATGGGATGAGATGGCCGAAACAGCGAGAGCGAACGGCCTACGATTGCGAAGGGGTGTTGTTCATCCAATGCCAACTGGCTGGGGTGGGACGGCTAAAATGGGGTCCTGTTCAACGGGTCCTAACGGGTTGCGGTACGGCATGCCGCAAAACGGCCGAAATGGGGTCCTGTTCATCGACCCCTCCATCGGCTGGGGTGTGGCATACTGCGGAACGGCTTCACGGGGTCTTGTTCATCCGTCAACCACCTACGACCACAACATGGCCCTATTCATCGAACCCCAACCGGCTGGGGTGTGGCATACCGAGGAATGGCCTCCATGAGGTCTTGTTCATCCAGTGCCAACCGCATATGGCCGCAATGGGGTCTTGTCCATCGACCCCAACCAGTTGGGGTGTGGCGTACCGTGGAATGCCCACCTCGGGGTCCTATTCATCTAGCACCAACTTGTAGGATCGAAAGTATGTCTAGAGGGGGGTGATTAGACTACTTGACCAAATAAAAGTCTAACCTTTTCCCAATTTTAAGTCTTGGCAGATTTTAGCAACTTAGCACAATTCAAGTAAACAACCTACACATGTAATTCTAAGAGTATAACAGCGGAATGTAAAACAATTGCATATGAAGGTAAAGGGAGGAGTTTGGAGGGAGCAAACGCAATGTAGACACAGAGATTTTTGGCATGGTTCCGATAGGTGGTGCTATCGTACATCCACGTTGATGGAGACTTCAACCCATGAAGGGTAACGGTTGCGCGAGTCCACGGAGGGCTCCACCCACGAAGGGTCCACGAAGAAGCAACCTTGTCTATCCCACCATGGCCATCGCCCACGAAGGACTTGCCTCACTAGGGTAGATCTTCATGAAGTAGGCGATCTTCTTGCCCGTACAAACTCCTTGGTTCAACTCCACAATCTTGATGGAGTCTCCCAAGTGACACCTAACCAATCTAGGAGACACCACTCTCCAAAAGGTAATAGATGGTGTGTCGATGATGAACTCCTTGCTCTTGTGCTTCAAATGATAGTCTCCCCAACACTCAGCTCTCTCTCATAGGATAGGATTTGGTAGAAATATGATTTGAGTGGAAAGCAAGTTGGGAAAGTCTAGAGATCAAGATTTATGTGGTTGGAATGGAATATCTTGACCTCAACACAAGTGTAGGTGGTTCTCTCTGAGAAAATGTATGTTGGAAGTGTAGGCATATTCTGATGGCTCTCTCCACTAATGAAGAGTGGGTGGAGGGGTATATATAGCCTCCACACAAAATCTAACCGTTACACACAAATCACAAAACTCGGTGGGACCGAATCATAAAACTCGGTCAAACCGATTTGGTTCATAATGTGACCGTTAGGCATTTCGGTGGGACCGACATGTCAACTCGGTGGGACCGATTCCATTAGGGTCAGGGCATAACGTAATCTCAGTGAGACCGATTACACAAACTCGGTGGGACCGATTTTGGTAATAGACAAACAAAGAGTTGGTCAGGCAAACTCAATGGGACCGATTCACTCATCTCGGTTAGATCGAAATGTTATGAAAGGGAAACAGAGAGTTTGTATTGTAATCTCGGTGGGACTGATCGCTCATCTCGGTTAGACCGAAATGTTACGAAGGGAAACAGAGAGTTTGCAATCCCATCTCGGTGAGGCCGAGATCCCTATCGGTGAGACCAAAGTGACTAGGGTTTTAGGCAGTGGCTATGTCAAGTGAACTCGGTGGCGCCGGATAGAAGATTTTGGTGGGGCCGAGTTTGACTTTTGGTTTGGGACATATGTGGATATGAGAAAGTAGTTGAGGGTTTTTGGAGCATATAACTAAGCATTTTGAGCAAGTAACTCATTAAGCAACACCTCACCCCCTTTTGATAGTATTGGCTTTTCCTATGGACTCAATGTGATCTTGGATCACTAAAAGTAAAATGTAGAGTCTTGTGCTTTGAGCTTGAGCCAATCTTTTGTCCTTAGCATTTTGAGGGGTCCACTTTCTAATCCATGCCATGCCAATCATTGAGCTTTCCTGAAATATTTATCTTCAAATAGCATTAGCTCAATGAGCTATATGTTGTTAGGAATTACCAAAACCACCTAGGAATAGTTGCACTTTCACAACTGTCTACGGCCTCCAAGGGGTCTTGTTCATCGCCCCCTCCGAATGGGATAGGGCATACACACGCGGGGTAGCAACGGGGACTATACATCGAGTAGGTTAACTCTATGTATCGCGCACTGGGGCTCTATGCAACAACCGGATGGTCTTGACTCTATGTATCGCGTGCGGGCGCAACTACTACACACTCACGCATAAGAAGAACGGGGCCTCCTACACTACCGCCCACAATCGATCAGGGCCTCCTACACTACCGTGCACGGTGGCTACAACTCGCCCATGAAAGATTCTTGCACCACACACACCAGCTACAGAGGCTAGCGAGAGACTCACATCGATTGACTGGGCTAGAAAACTACATAAGCGCACGAGAAACGATTGATTGATCAAGTCTCCCGTCCATTGGTCAGGTCAGTAATGCGAGGGATCGATCGGGTTCAGAATGCGAAGGGCTTGCTGATACGTCCATTTTGCATCATGCTTTTATATCAATATTTATTGCATTATGGGCTGCTATTACACATTATGTCACAATACTTATGCCTATTCTCTCTTATTTTACAAGGTTTACATGAAGAGGGAGAATGCCGGCAGCTGGGATTCTGGGCTAGAAAAGGAGCAAATATTAGAGACCTATTCTGCACAGCCCCAAAAGTCCTGAAACTTCACGAAAGTTATTTCCAGAATATATAAAAAATACTGAGCGCAAGAAGTACCAGAGGGGGCCACCCACCAGCCATGAGGGTGGGGGGCGCGCCCTACCCCCTGGGCGCGCCCCCCTGCCTCGTTGGCCCCCTAGTGGCCCTCCGATGCCCATCTTCTGCTATATGAGGTATTTCGTCCGAGAAAAAAAATATCAAAAGCAAGCTTACGAGACGAAACTCCGCCGCCACAAGGCGGAACCTTGGCGGAACCAATCTAGGGCTCCGGCGGAGCTGTTATGCTGGGGAAATTTCCCTTCGGGAAGGGGAAATCATCACCATCGTCATCACCAACGATCCTCTCATCGGGAGGGGGTCAATCTCCATCAACATCTTCACCAGCACCATCTCATCTCAAACCCTAGTTCATCTCTTGTATCCAATCTTTGTATCCAAACCTCAGATTGGTACCTGTGGGTTGCTAGTAGTGTTGATTACTCCTTGTAGTTGATGCTAGTTGGTTTATTTGGTGGAAGATCATATGTTCAGATCCATTATGCATATTAATACCCCTCTAATTATGAACATGAATATGCTTTGTGAGTAGTTACGTTTGTTCCTGAGGACATGGGAGAAGTCTTGCTATTAGTAGTCATGTGAATTTGGTATTTGTTCAATATTTTGATGAGATGTATGTTGTCATCCCTCTAGTGGTGTCATGTGAACGTCGACTACATGAAACTTCACCATTGTTTGGGCCTAGAGGGAGGCATTGGGAAGTAATAAGGAGATGATGGGTGGCTAGAGTGACAGAAGCTTAAACCCTAGTTTATGTGTTGCTTCGTAAGGGGCTGATTTGGATCCATATGTGTCATGCTATGATTAGTTTTACCTTAATACTTCTGTTGTAGTTGTGGATGCTTGCAATGGGGGTTAATCATAAGTGGGATGCTTGTCCAAGTAAGGACAGTATCCAAGCACCGATCTACCCACATATCAAATTATCAAAGTACCGAACGCGAATCATATGATCGTGATGAAAATTAGCTTGACGATAATTCCCATGTGTCCTCGGGAGTGCTTTTCTCTATATAAGAAATTGTCCAGGCTTGTCCTTTGCTACAAAAAGGATTGGTCCATCTTGATGCACTTTATTTACACTTGTTACTCGTTACCAATTACCTTATCACAAAACTATCTGTTACCAATAATTTCAATGCTTGTAGAGAATACCTTGCTGAAAACCGCTTATCATTTCCTTCTGCTCCTCGTTGGGTTCAACACTCTTACTTATAGAAAGGACTACAATAGATCCCCTATACTTGTGGGTCATCACTTGCTTGAGTTCAGTAATGCAAAGGGCTCGGTCACACACACATGTGCACGAAAGAAACGTGCAAACCACCCCCTTCATTGCTCAAGCCTGACACCCACCGTATACCGTGCGAGGCGAAGAAACCCCAAAAAATTCTCGGCCACACTTCTAAAACTATCTTTTACGTCCAGGAAGGCCCAAAGAAGGTGATGCAGGTTCGTTGCCAGCTTCGCCCGGGATGAAAATCACACTTTCCATCATATTTTTTTCCATACAAGTAGGTGCCCATCACGCCATTTGTATACGTGTTTTTGTCACTATTATTGCCATGCAAGTGTCACTTCCATGACATTGAAATTTTTTATTCGGACCAAGATGTCATGGATGTGTCTTTTTCTTATTGTGTGTACATTGTCGCCATGGAGGGGGCGAAGCAGTTATACTGTGCTTGTATGTTGATGACATGTTTTTATTTGGAACCAACCTCAAAGTCATTGAGGAGATTAAGTCTTATCTATCTCATAACTTCAAGATGAAAGATCTTGGTGTAGCTGATATTATCTTCAACATCAAGCTATTGAGAGATAATGAGGGTGAGATTACACTTCTACAATCCCACTATGTTGAGAAGATTTTAGTCTCTTTGGATATCCAGACCACAAATCTTCTCCAACACCATATAATCCTAGTGTGCGGATTCGAAAGTTTGAAGGCATAGATAAAGATCAATTGAGATATTGTCAAGTTATTGGTTCACTCATGTACCTAACTTGCGCTACGACGCTAGACATCATGTTTGTTGTGAGCAGACTTAGCCAGTTTGTTTCCAACCCGGGAGATGTGCATTGATATGTTGAAAGAGTTATGTGCTAGCTGAGAGGTATGACGAGTCATGAACTTCACTATACTGGATACTCGACGGTGCTTGAAGGTAAAGTGTCGCTAATTGGATCTCAGATCCTGATGAGATGGAGGCCACAAGTGGGTATGTGTTTACACTCGGGGTTGGCATGTTTCCTAGATGTCTTGCAAGCATACTATCTTGACGATGATTGTGATGAAAACTAGCTTGACGATAATTCCCATGTGTCCTCGGGAGTGCTTTTCTCTTTATAAGAAATTGTCCAGGCTTGTCCTTTGCTACAAAAAGGATTGGGCCATCTTGTTGCACTTTATTTACACTTGTTACTTGTTACTCGTTACCAATTACCTTATCACAAAACTATCCGTTACCGATAATTTCAGTTCTTGCAGAGAATACCTTGCTGAAAACCGCTTATCATTTCCTTCTGCTCCTCATTGGGTTCGACACTCTTACTTATCGAAAGGACTACGATAGATCCCCTATACTTGTGGGTCATCAAGACTCTTTTTTGGCGCCGTTGCCGGGGAGTGAAGCGCCTTTGGTAGGTGGAATTTGGTAAGGAAAAATTTATATAGTGTGCTGAAATTTACTGTCACTTGTTACTATGGAAAGTAATCCTTTGAGGGGCTTGTTCGGGGTATCTTCACCCTGACCGGTAGAGCAAATAGTTGGTCCTCAGCCTACTGAACCTACTGAAAATGTTTACTTTGAAATTCCTTCGTGTATGATAGAGAAACTGCTAGCTAATCCTTTTGCAGGAGATGGAACATTACATCCCGACTTACACTTAATCTATGTGGATGAAGTTTGTGGATTATTTAAGCTTGCAGGTATGCCCGATTATGTTATCAAGAATAAGGTCTTCCCTTTATCTTTGAAGGGAGATGCATTGACATGGTATAGGCTATGTCATGATATGGGATCATGGGACTACAAACGGTTGAAATTGGAATTCCATGAGAAGTTTTATCCTATGCGTTTTTTTCATCGTGATCGTAATTATATATATATATATATATATATAATTTTTGGCCTCATGAAGGATAAAGCATCTCTCAAGATTGGGGGAGGCTTAAGTCAATGTTATATTCATGCCCCAATCATGAGCTTTTAATAGAAATGATTATTCAAAAAATTTATGCTCGGCTTTCTGACAACAATCGCTCCATGCTCGATACTTCTTGTACTGGTTCCTTTATGATGAAGACTATTGATTTCAAACGGAATTTATTGGAGATAATTAAACGCAACTCTGAAGATTGGGATCTTGAAGAAGCTAAGGAGTCAGGTATGACACCTAAGTTTGATTGTGTTAAATCTTTTATGGATACTGTTGTTTTCCGTAAGTTTAGCACTAAATATGGACTTGACTCTGAGATAGTAGCTTCTTTCTGTGAATCTTTTGCTACTCATGTTGATCTCCCTAAGGAGAAGTGGTTTAAATATAATACTCCCATTGAAACAAAAGTAGTTGCACCTATTAAAGTTGAAGAAAAAACTATCACTTATGATGATCCTGTTGTCCCCACTGCTTATGTTGAGAAACCACCTTTCCCTGTTAGAATTAAGGATCATGCTAAAGCTTCAACTGTAGTCAACAAGAGTAATATTAGGACACACAAACCCCCTGAGCAAGTTAAAGTTGAACCTAATATTGCTATTGTTAAAGATCTCTTGGCTGATAATATTGATGGGCATGTTATTTACTTTTGTGATGAGACTGCTAGAATTGCTAAACCTGGTGCTAAAGATAAACATAGACCTGTGGTAGGCATGCCTGTTATTTCTGTTAAGATAGGAGATCATTGTTATCATGGCTTGTGTGGGTGCTAGTGCTAGTGCAATACCTATTTGCTTATACAAAGAAATTATGCATGATATTGCACCATCTGAGATAGAAGATATCGATGTTACCATTAAGCTTGCTAATAGAGATACTATTTCACCAACTGGGATTGTTAGAGATGTTGAAGTCTTGTGTGGGAAGGTTAAATATCCTGCTGATTTTCTTGTTCTTGGTTCCCCACAACATAGCTTTTTCCCATTATATTTGGTAGACCCTTCTTGAATACTGTTAATGCTAAGATAGACTGCAATAAGGATATTGTTTCTGTTGGTTTAGGGGATATGTCTGATATGTTTAATTTTGCTAAGTTTCGTAGACAACCCCGTGGTGAGGAATTGCCTAGTAAAGATGAAATTATTGGTCTTGCTTCTATTACCGTGCCTCCTACTGATCCTTTAGAACAATATTTACTAGACCATGATATGTTTATGAATGAAAGAAGGGAAATAGATGAAGTGTTCTTTAAACAAGGACCCATTCTTAAACACAACTTGCCTATTGAAACCCTAGGGGATCCTCCTCCACCCAAGGGTGATCCCGTGTTTGAGCTTAAACCGTTACCTGATACTCTTAAATATGCTTATCTTGATGAAAAGAAGATATATCCTGTTATTATTAGTGCTAACCTTTCAGAGCATGAAGAAAAGAAATTATTGAAAACTCTGAAGAAGCACCGTGCTGCCATTGGATATACTCTTGATGATCTTAAGGGCATTAGTCCCACTCTATGTCTACACAAAATAAATTTGGAGAAGGATGCCAAACCAGTTATTGATCACCAACGACAGCTAAATCCTAAGATGAAAGAAGTGGTAAGAAAAGAAATACTAAAGCTCCTTGAGGCAGGTATAATTTATCCCATTGCTGATAGTCAGTGGGTAAGTCCTGTCCATCGTGTCCCTAAGAAGGGAGGTATCACCGTCGTTCCTAATGATAAAGATGAATTTATTCCGCAAAGAATTATTACAGGTTATAGGATGGTAATTGATTTCCGCAAATTAAATAAGGCTACTAAAAAGATCATTACCCCTTACCTTTTATTGATCAAATGCTAGAAAGATTATCCAAACATACACATTTTTGCTTTCTAGATGGTTACTCTGGTTTCTCTCAAATATCTGTGTCAGCTGATGATCAAGCAAAGACCACTTTTACTTGCCCTTTCAGTACTTTTGCTTATAGAAGTATGGCTTTTGGTTTATGTAATGCACCTGATACCTTTCAAAGATGCATGATGGCTATATTCTCTGACTTTTGTGAAAAGATTTGTGAGGTTTTCATGGATGATTTCTCCGTTTATGGATCCTCTTTTGATGATTTCTTGAGCAACCTTGATCGAGTTTTGCAGAGATCTAAAGAAACTAATCTTGTCTTGAATTGGGAGAAATGCCACTTTATGGTTAATGAAGGTATTGTCTTGCGGCATAAAATTTCTGAAAGAGGCATTGAAGTTGATAAAGCTAAAGTTGATGCTATTGAAAAGATGCCATGTCCCAAGGACATTAAAGGTGTAAGAAGTTTTCTTGGTCATGCAGGTTTTTATAGGAGGTTCATTAAGGACTTCTCAAAAATTTCTCGGCCTCTGACTAATCTATTACAAAAAGATATTCCTTTTGTCTTTGATGATGATTGTGTAGAAGCATTCGAAGTACTTAAGAAAGCTTTGATTTCTGCACCTATTATTCAGCCACCTGATTGGAATTTACCTTTGAAATTATGTGTGATGCTAGTGATTATGCTGTAGGTGCTGTTCTAGGGCAAAGAGTTGATAAGAAATTAAATATTATTCAATATGCTAGTAAAACTTTAGACAATGCCCAGAGAAATTATGCTACCACTTGAAAAGAATTTTTACCAGTTGTTTTTGCTTGTGATAAGTTCAGACCTTATATTGTTGATTCTAAAGTAACTATCACACTGATCATGTTGCTATTAAATACCTTATGGAAAAGAAAGATGCTAAACCTAGACTTATTAGATGGGTTCTCTTGCTAGAAGAATTTGATTTGCATATTATTGATAGAAAGGGAGCTGAGAACCCCGTTGCACACAACTTGTCTAGGTTAGAAAATGTTCTTGATGACCCACTACCTATTGATGATAGCTTTCTTGATGAAAAATTAAATGTCATAAATACTTCTCGAACTGCTCCATGGTATGTTGATTACGCTAATTATATTATTGCTAAATTTATACCACCTAGTTTCACATACCAGCAAAAGAAAAAGTTCTTCTATGATTTAAGGCATTACTTTTGGGATGACCCACATCTTTATAAAGGAGTAGATGGTGTTATTAGATGTTGTGTACCTCAGCATGAACAGGAACAGATCCCATGCAAGTGTCACTCCGAAGCCTATGGAGGGCACCATGCTGGAGATAGAACTGCACACAAGGTATTGCAATCCGGTTTTTATTGGCCTACTCTCTTCAAGGATGCATGTAAGTTTGTCTTGTCTTGTGATGAATGTCAAAAAATTGGTAATATTAGTAGACGTCAAGAAATGCCTATGAATTATTCACTTTTATTGAACCATTTGATGTTTGGGGCTTTGATTATATGGGACCTTTTACTTCGTTTACTAGGTATACACATATTTTAGTTGCTGTTGATTATGTTACTAAGTGGGTAGAAGCTATTCCAACTAGTAGTGATGATCATAACACCTCTATTAAGATGCTTATAGAAGTTATTTTTCCGAGGATTGGAGTCCCTAGATATTTAATGACTGATGGTGGTTCACATTTTATTCATGGTGCTTTTCGTAAAATGCTTGCTAAGTATGATGTTAATCATAAAATTGCATCTCCTTATCACCCATAGTCTAGTGGTCAAGTAGAATTGAGTAATAGAGAGTTCAAATTAATTTTGCAAAAGACTGTTAATAGATCCAGGAAGAATTGGTCCAAGAAACTTGATGATGCATTATGGGCCTATAGAACTGCATATAAAAATCCTATGGGTATGTCTTCGTATAAAATGGTTTATGGAAAAGCATGTCACTTACCTCTTGAATTAGAACATAAGGCATATTGGGCTATTAAAGAGCTCAACTATGACTTCAAACTTGCTGGTGAGAAGAGGCTTTTTGACATTAGCTCACTTGATGAATGGAGAACCCAAGCCTATGAAAATGCCAATTTTTTTAAAGAAAAAGTTAAAAGATGGCATGAAAAAAGGATACAAAAGCGTGAGTTAAATGTAGGTGATTATGTATTGCTATACAACTCTCGTTTAAGATTTTTTGCAGGCAAACTTCTCTCTAAATGGGAAGGCCTTTACGTCATCGAGGAGGTCTATCATTCCGGTGCCATAAAAATCAACAACTTCGAAGGCACAAATCCGAGGGTGGTGAACGGTCAAAGAATCAAACATTATATCTCAGGTAATCCCATAAATGTTGAAACTAATGTTATTGAAACCGTAACCCTGGAGGAATACATAAGGGACACTTTTCGGAACATTTCAGACTTCGAAAAGGAATAGGTATGTGGTACGGTAAGTAAACCGACTCCAAAACAGTTCTAATGGCAATATTTCTCCGTTTTGGAATATATAAAAGAATAGGAAAACAAGAAGCAGACCGGAAAGGACACGGAGCTTCCATGAGGGTGGAGGGCGCGCCCCCTGCCTCGTGGGTACCTCGTGTGCTCTCCGGACTCCGTTTTCTTGCACGATACTTCTTTTGGTCAGTAAAAATTCATTATATAACCTCCCAAAGGTTTTGACCACCGTATCACGCAAATATCTCCTGTCTTTGTTTCGAGCTGTTTTCTGTCAGGGTTGTCAAGGCTAGGCATCATGTCGTCTCCCTCCTCCTCCAACAATGGTGACAACGATGCTTGGCTAATGAAGATAGAACTGAAGAGGGAAGAACCTATGGAGATCAACAAGGATGAAGGGATCAAGAAGGCCACGGAGGACCAAGTTCCGGCAGCAGAAGACATCCTTCAACTTGATCACAATCTTCTTACCCCAACTAAGATCGAAGCTTTCAAGATGATTGAGTTTGCTCGTATACAAAACAAGTATCACACACGTGAAAATATTTTGTTGAAGGAGCATATCATTGCACTCAAGGGCATTATCCGCAAGTTGGAGGACCTTCTATGCTCGATGTGCGACTATCCATCATCACCAACACCCTCTTCACCGACAAAGAAGGAGACATAATCACACGGGTATGGGCACTCCCCTTGGCAACTGCCAAGATTGGGGGAGTGCCCCGGTATCGTATCACCATCACAACTTTTATCTTTACCGTTTTTCTTAGTTTGATCCTTTTGATAATATCTTGATCTAGTAGAATAAAGTTTTAGTATGATCTAGTTATGAGTTTTGCTTTATGATCCCTCTATGTAATCGAGTCCGTGAGCTATATATAATAAAGATTAGTGTTGAGTCAAGGGCTTGATTATCTTCCTATGATTATGAGTGAATAAAAAATTAAAAAAGAAGAAATAAAAATAAATAAAGAGATCATATGAATCTTATGGAGAGTAATGAGCTCACATATAAAGAGTATGATGAATAAAAGTTGTTGAGAGTTAACAAACATAGTTTTGGTCATCGTTGCAATTAATAGGAAGTAATAAAGAAAGAGAGGTTCACATATAAATATACTATCTTGGACATATTTTATGATTGTGAGCACTCATTAAAGTATGATATGCTAAAGAGTTGACGTTGGACAAGGAAGACAACGTAATGGGTTATGTTTTCTTTCATCTGAGATAAATTATATTGTCATGGATCATCCAACATGTTGAGCTTGCCTTTCCCTCTCTTGCTAGCCAATTTATTTGCACCAAGTAGAGATACTACTTGTGCTTCCAAATATCCCTACACCCAATTTTGCCATGAGAGTCCACCATATCTACCTATGGATTGAGGAAGATCCTTCAAGTAAGTTGTCATTGGTGCAAGCAATAAAAATTGCTCTCTAAATATGTATGACTTATTAGTGCGGAGAAAATAAGCTTTATACGATCTTGTGATATGGAAGAAATAAAAGCGACGGGCTGCATAATAAAGGTCCATATCACAAGTGGCAATATAAAGTGACGTTCTCTTGCATTAAGATTTTGTGCATCCAACCAAAAAAGCGCATGACAACCTCTGCTTCCCTCTACGAAGGGCCTATCTTTTACTTTTATCTTCTACCTTATATAAGAGTCATGGTGATCTTCACCTTTCCTTTTTAAATTTTATCCTTTGCAAGCACAATGTGTTGGAAAGATCCTAATATATATAGCTAATTGGATGTCAGTCTTCATGAACTATCATTTTTGACATTACCCTTGAGGTAAAACGTTGGGAGGCAAAACTATAAGCCCCTATCTTTCTCTGTGTCCGATTAAAACTTCATACCCATAAATATTGCGTGAATGTTAGCAATTGTGAAACACTAAAAGATGGTTGAGTATGTGGACTTGCTGAAAAGATCTTATATTGACTCTTTCCTATGTTATGATAAATTGCAATTGCCTCAATGACTGAGATTAGAGTTTGTTACTTCTCAATGAAGTTTATGGTTCATACTTGAAATTGTGATTGAATTGTTACTTTAGCATAAGAGATCATATGACAATATATACATATGTTGCTGTTCTAAGAATGATCATGATTCCCTCATGTTCGTATTTTATTTTTATCGACACATGTATCTCTAAACATGTGGACATATTTTTCGATTTCGGCTTTCGCTTGAGGACAAGCGAGGTTTAAGCTTGGGGGAGTTGATACGTCCATTTTGCATCATGCTTTTATATCGATATTTATTGCATTATGGGTTGTTATTACAGATTATGTCACAATACTTATGCCTATTCTCTGTTATTTTACAAGGTTTACATGAAGAGAGAGAATGCCGGCAGTTGGGATTCTGGGCTGGAAAAGAAGCAAATATTAGAGACCTATTCTGCACAGCTCCAAAAGTCCTGAAACTTCATGGAAGTTATTTCCAGAATATATAAAAAATACTGAGTGCAAGAAGTACCAGAGGGGGGCCACCCACCAGCCATGAGGGTGGGGGGCGCGCCCTACCCCCTGGGCGTGCCCCCTGCCTCGTTGGCCCCCTAGTGGCCCTCCAATGCCCATCTTCTGCTATATGAGGTCTTTCGTCCGAGAAAAAATCATAAGCAAGCTTACGAGATGAAACTCCGCCGCCACAAGGCGGAACCTTGGCGGAACCAATCTAGGGCTCCGGTGGAGCTGTTCTGCTGGGGAAACTTCCCTCCGGGAGGGGGAAATCATCACCATCGTCATCACCAATGATCCTCTCATCAGGAGGGGGTCAATCTCCATAAACATCTTCACCATCGCCATCTCATCTCAAACCCTAGTTTATCTCTTGTATCCAATCTTTGTATCCAAACCTCAGATTGGTACCTGTGGGTTGCTATTAGTGTTGATTACTCCTTGTAGTTGATGCTAGTTGGTTTATTTGGTGGAAGGTCATATGTTCATATCCATTATGCATATTAATATCCCTCTAATTATGAACATGAATATGCTTTGTGAGTAGTTACGTTTGTTCCTGAGGACATGGGAGAAGTCTTGCTATTAGTAGTCATGTGAATTTGGTATTCGTTTGATATTTTGATGAGATGTATGTTGTCATCCCTCTAGTGGTGTCATGTGAACGTCGACTACATGATACTTCACCATTGTTTGGGCCTAGAGGGAGGCATTGGGAAGTAATAAGGAGATGATGGGTGGCTAGAGTGACAGAAGCTTAAACTCTAGTTTATGTGTTGCTTCGTAAGGGGCTGATTTGGATCCATATGTTTCATGCTATGGTTAGGTTTACCTTAATACTTCTGTTGTAGTTGCGGATGCTTGCAATGGGGGTTAATCATAAGTGGGATGCTTTTCCAGGTAAGGACAGTACCCAAGCACCGGTCCACCCACATATCAAATTATCAAAGTACTGAACGCGAATCATATGATTGTGATGAAAACTAGCTTGACGATAATTCCCATGTGTCCTCGGGAGTGCTTTTCTCTATATAAGAAATTGTCCAGGCTTGTCCTTTTCTACAAAAAGGATTGGGCCATATTGCTGCACTTTATTTACACTGGTTACTTGTTACTCATTACCAATTACCTTATCACAAAATTATCTGTTACCGATAATTTCAGTGCTTGCAGAGAATACCTTGCTGAAAACTGCTTATCATTTCCTTCTGCTCCTCGTTGGGTTCAACACTCTTACTTATCGAAAGGACTACGATAGATCCCCTATACTTGTGGGTCATCACTTGCTCGAGTTCAGTAATGCGAAGGGCTCGGTCACACACACATGTGCACAAAAGAAACGTGCAAACCACCCCCTTCATTGCTCAAGCCTCACACCCACCGTATACCGTGCGAGGCGAAGAAACCCCAAAAATTCTCGGCCACACTTCTACAACTATCTTTTATGTCAAGGAAGGCCCAAAGAAGGTGATGCATGTGTGTTGCCAGCTTCGCCCGGGATGAAAATCACACTTTCCATCATATTTTTTCCATACAAGTAGGTGCCCACCACGCCATTTGTATTCGTGTTTTTGTCACTATTAGTGCCATGCAAGTGTCACTTCCATGACATCAAAATTTTTTATTCGGACCAAGATGTCATGGATGTGTCTTTTTCTTATAGTGTGTACATTGTCGCCATGGAGGGGGCGAAGCAGTTATACTGTTCTTGTATGTTGATGACATGTTTTTATTTGGAACCAACCTCAAAGTCATTGAGGAGGTTAAGTCTTATCTATCTCATAACTTCAAGATGAAAGATCTTGGTGTAGCTGATATTATCTTGAACATCAAGCTATTGAGAGATAATGAGGGTGAGATTGCACTTCTACAATCCCTCTATGTTGAGAAGATTTTAGTCTCTTTGGATATCCAGACTACAAATCTTCTCCAACACCATATAATCCTAGTGTGCGGATTCGAAAGTTTGAAGGCATAGATAAAGATCAATTGAGATATTGTCAAGTTATTGGTTCACTCATGTATCTAACTTGCGCTACGACGCTGGACATCATGTTTGTTGTGAGCAGACTTATCCAGTTTGTTTCCAACCCGGGAGATGCACATTGAGAGGTACGACGAGTCATGAACTTCACTATACTGGATACTCGACAGTGCTTGAAGGGTAAAGTGTCGCAAATTGGATCTCAGATGCTGATGAGATGGAGGCCACAAGTGGGTAAGTGGGTATGTGGGTAAGTGGGTTGGCGTGTTTCCTAGATGTCTTGCAAGCATACTATCTTGACGAAGTCGACAATGGAAGCGAAACTCACAACACTAGATAAATCGTGTACAAAAGCAAAATGTCTTTAAGAATTTTTTATGGACTTGCCAGTGGTTGAAAAACCAATCCTGGCCATCCTTATGAACTATGACACTTAGACAAATATTGTCAAGGCAAAAATTTAAAAGGACAACATGCAATTCACAAAGCATATAAGGAGATTAAAGATTGTTAGACATTTAAGAAACTCCAGAGTATCATTGGATTACATCAAATTGGCTAAGAATCGTGTATATCCTTTCATAAAAGGGCTATCACGTGTTGTGATAAAAAATGCATCGATGGAGAAGGGTGTGAGACCCACATGAGTTGACATGGTAGTCACCCAACCTATCTGATCGGAGATCCCCGTGAAGTAGGACCTGATAAAACAGGCCACCGGTAACTAACGAGAGTAACCTAATAACCCACTCCGTTGAAGATGCAATACTCTTGAAAACTATATGGCAAGTTGACTCGTGTCTTAATAAGAGAGATGCTATCCTGCAGAGCAATATTTGGAAGAACACACCTATATAGGCCAGGAGTGTGACTAGCATACTGCACCCACGGGGTTAAACTTCGAAAGCCTAGTACCAACAAGACAATGGGTGAAACTTCTTTACGCCAAACTGACAATTCAAGGCATAGTCCATTGTTCAGTTATGGAGGAGTGTAGCTCTGAGCTCTATGTGGATTGAAAGATCGAGACGATAGTTCTAGAGGGGGAGGGGTGAATAGACACTTAACAAGGCAAAGATGTAGTTTTTACATTCTCTTGAAATTAAGGCAGATTTTAGCACAAGTTAAATGGCAACCAATACAATCTACACATGCATATCTAGAGATTAAGCAATGAAAAATGAACAACATGCAAGTGCAAGAAAGTAAAGGGAGGTAGAGATATGAAGATCAAATGCAATGAAGACACAGTGATTTTGGCATGGTTCCGATAGGTGGTCCTGTCGTACATCATGTTGATGGAGACTTCAACCCACAGAGGGTAACGGCTGCGCGAGTTCATAGAGGGCTACACCCACAAAGGGTCCACAAAGAAGCAACCTTGTCTATTCCATCATGGATTACGCCCACGAAGGACTAGGCTCACTTGGGATAGTTCTTCACGAAGTAGGTGATCTCCTTGACCTTACAAACTCTTGGTTCAACTCCACATGATTTGGAGGCTCCCAAGTGACACCTAACCAATGTAGGAGACACCACTCTACAAAAGGTAATATATGTTGTTGTTGATGATGAACTCCTTACTATTGTGCTTCAAAAGATAGTCTCTTTAACACTCAATCACTCTCTCACAGATTTGGCTTGGGGTAGGAGAAGGATTGGAGTGGAAAGCAACTTGAGGGGGCTAGAAATCAAGGACCAAATGGTTGGAGTGGAATGCCTTGACCTCAACACAAGTGTAGCTAGGTGGTTCTCTCTCATTAAATTGATATGGGAATTAGTGGTTTCACCCTGGTTGCTCTCTACGAGAGTAGGTGGTGGGTGGCAGTATATATAGCCATCACTAAGGGTGCATTTGGTTTGAAGAATGCAAAGGAACATAATGGGTCGGGCCTGTGCCTAGGACTGGTTCTCGTGTTTAGTTAAAAACTGGAACGGAATTGATTGATTCTTGGGAGAGGAATATTCCTCCTATATGCCCAACCGGGTGGTTCCTTTGAATTGGGCGGACCACACAGAACGCCTTGCTTGCCCACGTCCACGACTTCTATGGCTCTGCCCCTATCTTTCTCCCTCGATAGCCTGCCCCTATCCGGTGACGCCAATAGCTACTCATGCAGCTCAGCTGAGCCGCCATGGCCACGCGTAGTGCACCAGCAGATGTCCATCACCGGCCATCTCCTCGATCGGACCCCGCACAGATCCGACAGCTTGCAACCATCGGCAGGCCGCGCCACCTCCATCTGACCGTTCCCCTGCTTCGCCCGTTGACCTTCCAGCCACGACCAGGCACCCGAGCTTCTCTGATCAGCACATCTTAGGAGCGAGCACACCCGACAAGCAACTAGTACATGAGAAGCTTGATCTGATGGAATGCTTGATTTTTGCGTTATTTATGTCTATATGTGATGTTTTTGGGTGTTCTTGCATTGACAAGCACGAAGCAGTAGGGGCAGCAAGCAACAAGACCAGTTATTTGCTCCCTCCCGTAAATCAAGACATGAATCAGAAAACTGCAAATTTATTGAAGACGACATTGTTACAGATTATTAGTAGCGTCATCATGACTTCAGGAGTGTTTCCCATGATTTCTAAAAATTACAAAGAGCTGTTTTACATCATATGCATATGATAGTAATCACAACACTGTATGCAAGGGGTGAGCTGATTCCTGATTTTCAAATTCCACCCCTTCAACCAAACACATGAATAGAACCGACTGATTCCATCATTCGGCTCCAACCAAACAAAGGAATGGAACCGACCCATTACATAAGAATGGAACCATGACATTCTGTTCCACTTTGTTCTCGGACCGAACACATCCTAAAGATCTAGCTATTACACACCTTTATGCACAACTCAGTGGAACTGGGTCAAAAACTTGGAGGCACCGACTAGTGTAAAAGATTTGAACGTTAGCAGTTTCCTCATCTCAGTAATTCCCATCAGTTTCACTCAGAGATTCCAAAGTGAAGTTGATGGGTTACAAAAACTAGGCATCCACACTTCAGTGGGACCGAATGCCATCTCGGTGAGACAGAGTTTCTAGGGTTTAGGCAGTGGCTCTGTCTGATGTATCTTGATGGGTTTGGGTGTATCTGTTTTAGTGGGACCGAGGATCACTTTAGGGTTTTGGACAAACTGGATAGTGAGAGTGTGGCTGAGGTTTTTGGTGCAATATCTTCAAGCACTTGAGAAAATGACTCATGATCAAAACCTCACCCCCTTTAATAGCATTGGCTTTCCTATGGACCCAATGTGATCTTTGATCACTTAACCAAAAATGCAGAGTCTTGAAGCTTTTAACAATGCTTGTCCTTTGTTGTTTGAGGGGTCCACATCTCCATTCATCTACTTGCCTTGGTTGAATGTTTCCTGAAATGGATTGGAGAAAAACACTAGTCCAACAACATGTATGTTGACATGAATTACCAAAACCACCAAGGGAGCAAATGTGCTTTTATGGATGTTCAATCTTAATTGGTCTTCACTGAAAGTACTATTATATAAAACAATGTTTGAAATAGAGGACAACCCTACGGGCCTTCAAGATCTGGTGGGGGATTGTTGAAATATAGGGTGGGCTTTACGCCCATGAAAAAATTTAAAAAACATCTGTAAGGGCCTGTGTAGGTGTCATGACATGGTGGTGGGAAGTTTAGTCCCACCTCACAAGGGGAGGAGAGTTTAGACCCCTTTATAAGGGTTTCTCTTCCACATGCTATTGGAGTTTGAGGAAAGGAGAGCATGCTCCTCCTCCATTGCCCACATCACCTGTCCGCGCGTCATGTTTTGTGTTTGAGTCAAGCTCACACCTATATCATGATATTTGTCAGTCAGGAATGGATAATTGATTCACAATTAATTATGAGTCATTAAAGGACGTGCCATAGATCTAAGGTGTCAGATCGTGGACTGTTGCCAACTCTGGCATGGGTCCAACCCATGTCTCCGTATAATGACCAACTATATATAGGACGTGTCGGCAACCTAGCCACCCCAGATTAGATCACATCCGCTCTACATGCTCGCAATGCCCACTGTCGTTCCACTCACTGCTGCTGCTTCTAGAGACCCCATCTTGTGCACCGTGTGCACGACTATGGGGGAGTAGGACTCCAAAACCCCGACAATTAGGTTTTTGGGGAGCGTCTCTTATGCTACTGCTCACCACTGCTCGTCTTCGTATACTACTTCGTCGATGTCCTCATCACCTTGGACATCACCATGTCCACTAAAGCCGAGAAGACCATTGCCGAGGACACCACCGTCGTTGTCGCCGTGGCTATGACTTTGCCTACTGGAGGGTATAATTCGTTTACCCCCTCCTGTTTATTTTTATCTCGGTCATACTAGTTATCCACGTAGAGACATCTACTATATGCGTAGTACATACTGACATGAATAATGGTATAAACTTAATATTGTCAACGTGAGTATGGCACCCTGGCTCAGAGAGACCGAAACACCCCATATTCCAGCCCGTAGATCAAGTCTTCTGGAATATGGCACTGCTTGGCAAAGAACCAATCAAATCTTTATTACAAATACTCGGGGTACAAGAGTTCGAGTATTGCAAGGATTGCATCGACACGACAACACTATGCCTGCAAAGGTAGCTCTATGCTAGCGACGAAACAACTCGTAGGAATGGAATGACTTCTAGCAGCGGAACAACGACGACAACAATCGACTCGACTCCACATGGATTCTAGATGGGACGTGATCCTAGCACACAAACTTGGACTCCTCGACAAGCAATCAATCCTGGCATGACCTGGAATCTGGCATGACATGCCGGGTGAGTACTTTGAATGTACTCCCAAGCTCACAACAACCAAAAGCAATCAAGACAAACAACAACATGGCATTTACAGGTTTAAACAATGATGAGCATGATAACACTAGAACAATACGGGATGAGCATGACATGAACATGTTACTCATGATGTGAACAATGATGATACTAGCATGCCACATGTTTAACATATCATGGACCAACTTACTCTATTTGGAGGTTACCTCGTAACCACCATATGTATCAACTTACCATCATGGACATCACATGATCACCTCAGGATCAACCAAGCTTGGTATTAACAATACCGTAGTGATCATCACAGGACCACAAGGAGCTTGATCTTTACCCGTGATCATCGCTTGACTCCACAGATATCAACCAACTTTGGTATCAACGATACCACTATGATCCTCTCACAATCACATAAAGATCAACCAACTTCTTTCCTCATCGAACCAGGGTTGTTAATTATTTAGGTTATTTTTACTATTGACCCATAATGTGGCCTACTACGAACTGGGCCCATATCCGTGGGCGCGACTATCGTAGATTATACACTCTACAGAGGTTAGTACATTGTACCCACACCACAGAACCCATGGCCTCATGCTCCCATTTGGGTGGGCCAACGACGTTCCAAAAAAACCAATCTATTGCATGACACTCTCCCGGCCACTCCGACAAACTCCCCTTTGGGCTAAGTCCTGGGTGGCCCCGATGTCACCGCGTGACATCCAATGGCCACCATCGTGGAAAAATAAAAATGGTCCCAAACGGAGACAATGGATCCATACAACTCGGGCATAGAACGTTATCGCCGCCTACCGATCCAGGGTAGCACGCACACATAACCTTCCCTAGTTGGAGGAACGAGTGAGAGGCATGACAATAGACCACATTAGGGCCTTCCCATATAGGCAAATGTGGCTGCACTGGTCAGCTCTATTTGATGGCACTATGACTCAACCAACAGGTGTTCAAGTTCGATTAAAGTCCAGTTTAACTTGACTAGTGATGAGCTGAGCCATAATAACATGATGAAACAACTATGCATATTTTCAGTGCAACGGACCCTAGGTCCATGGCCCAGACTGTGCACAGGCACAAGAACATAATTGAAGCATCACCTTGCCGGGCAGGTGAGCCCGGCAAGGGGCAAGGCCACCACCAAAAGCAAGCAACCAAGACACCCCGGCAGGGCCTACCGGGGCTCGCGGAGGCAAAACCACCCCACCAACTACTCAAGTGCGACCCATGTCATCAATCAGTGCGGTGTCAAGCCGTGATACGTCTCCGTCGTATCTATAATTTTTGATTATTCCATGCCAATATTATACAACTTTCATATACTTTTGGCAACTCTTTATACTATTTTTGGGGACTAACATATTGATCCAGTGCCCAGTGCCAGTTCCTGTTTGTTGCATGTTTTTTGTTTTGCAGAAAATCCATATCAAATGGAGTCCAAATGGGATAAGAACGAACGGAGCTTATTTTTGGAATATATGTGATTTTTGGGAAGAAGAATCAATGCGAGACGATGCCCGAGGGGGGCACGAGGCAGGGGGCGCCCCCTAGGGGTCAAGCGCACCCTGGGCCCTCGTGTCCACCCCGTAAGGCGGTTGGTGCCCTTTTTTGCTGCAAGAAAGCCAATATCTAGATAGAAATCGTGTTAAAATTTCAGCCCAATCGGAGTTACGGATCTCCAGGAATATAAGAAACGGTGAAAGGCCAGAATCTGGAATGCAGAAACAGAGAGAGATAGAGAGATAGATCCAATCTCGGAGGGGCTCTCGCCCCTCCACTGCCATGGAAGCCATGGACCAGGGGGTAAACCCTTCTCCCATCTAGGGAGAAGGTCAAGGAAGAATAAGAAGGGGGGGGGCTCTCTCCCCCTCTCTCCCGATGGCGCCGGAACGCCGCCGGGGCCATCATCACGACAACGATCTAAACCAACACCTCCATCATCTTCACCAACATCTTCATCACCTTTCCCCATCTATCCACAACGGTCCACTCTACGGCAAACCGTTGTACCCACTACTTGAACATGGTGCTTTATGCTTCATATTATTATCCAATGATGTGTTGCCATCCTATGATGTCTGAGTACATTTTCGTTGTCCTATCGGTAATTGGTGAATTACTATGATTGGTTTAATTTGCTTTTGGTTATGTTGCTGTCCTTTGGTACCCATCATATGAGCGCGCGCGTGGATCACACCATAGGGTTAGTTGTATGTTGATAGGACTATGTATTGGAGGGCAAGAGTGACAGAAGCTTCAACCTAGCATAGAAATTGATGCATACAGGATTGAAGGGGGACCAATATATCTTAATGCTATGGTTGGGTTTTACCTTAATGAATGTTAGTAGTTGCAGATGCTTACTAATAGTTCCAATCATAAGTGCATATAATTCCAAGTCAGGGATGACATGCTAGCAGTGGCCTCTCCCACATAAAACTTTCTATCGGTCTAGTAAAGTAGTCAATTGCTTAGGGACAATTTCACAACTCCTACCACCACTTTTCCACACTCGATATACTAAATTTATTGCTTCTTTACCTAAACAGCCCCTACTTTTTATTTACGCGCTCTTTATTATCTTGTAACCGATCCAAAAACACCTAAAAAGTACTTCTAGTTTCATACTTGTTCTAGGTAAAGCGAACGTTAAGCGTGCGTAGAGTTGTATCAGTGGTCGATAGAACTTGAGGGAATATTTGTTCTACCTTTAGCTCCTCGTTGGGTTCGACACTCTTACTTATCAAAAGAGGCTACAATTGATCCCCTATACTTTATTTATGGATATGGAACACGAAATACCAAAAAATTAGGTTTACTTGCTACTCATGGAGATGGGGAACTTCCTAAAACCCTCGATGCTCATTATGTGAAAGATATTATGTACTACTTTGACAATCCTGAGAAAACCCCATTAAAATTTATAATGGGAGTAACGTTGGATCAACGTGAATACTTTAGGGATTGTCGCTTGACTCAAAAAGGGAAACTCTTATGGGATCAAATTCATATATTGAAGTGGTATGCTCAAGAGCTATGCTTGAGATATGATTATACTTGTTGCTCTAGGATGAATGCTCCACACCTTCCCTTTTCGTGCAAATTTAATGATGATGAGACCTTGGCTTCTTATGCTAATGGTATATATGATTACTATGATGTGGAACAAATAGAAGAATTCGTTGCTTTTATGGGTGCTTATGAAATTGAATCTTTGTTTAAAGAGTGTGAAAATCTTGATGATGCTATTTACATAACTAACAAATTTGCTATACTTAAATTTTGCTACGAGAATTATGAATTCAATTATGATATTGATGATTTTATTGAGAGAGTCTCCGCTATCCAAGAAGAGACTAATATTTTGCAGGACTCTATGGAAGAAGAAATTGATGAAACTATGAGCTCATTGTATGAAAAAGATGTGGATGAGAGCGAAGAAAAAAAGGAGGAAGAGAGGATTATCTACCTGTTCCCACCTTCTAATGAGAGTAACTCTTCAACTCATACATTGTTTAATTTCCCTTCGTGCTTACCGAAGGATGATTGCTATGATGATTGTTATGACCCCGTTGATTCTTTTGAAATATCCCTTTTTGATAATGCTTGTTATGTTTGTGGCCAAGATGCCAATATAAATTATGCTTATGGAGATGAAATTGCTATAGTTCTTTATATTAAACATGAAATTGTTACTATTGTACCCACGCATGATAGTCTTATTATCTTTTTGAAAAATTCTCCCGACTACACTATATCAGAGAAGTTTGCCCTTATTAAGGATTATATTGATGGGTTGTGTTTTACTACTACAAATGATGATTTTGATAGATATAATATGCATGTGCTTGCTGCTCCTACTTGCAATTATTATGAGAGGGGAACTACATCTCTGCCTCTCCATGTTTCCAACACGATAAAATTGCAAGAAACTGTTTATACTATGCATTGGCCTTTACTATGTGTGCATGAATTGTTGTTGTATGACATGCCGATGCATAGGAAGAGAGTTAGACTTCGTCATTGCTTGACATATTTTGCTTTGTGCTCACTACCAAATTATAAATCATTGTTGATTCAAATTGGCTTTGATATACCTTGGGATCCGGGTGGATCCATTACTTGAGCACTATATGCCTAGCTTAATGGCTTTAAAGAAAGCGCTACTAGGGAGGCAACCCGGAAGTTTTAGAGAGTCATTTATTTCTGTTGTGTGCTTTTATAAAGTTTAAAAATAAAAATAATGTGCCAAGATTTGCCTTTAGGATGTTTACATTGCTTGTTGGTTTGTGCGATGCAAGACAGAAACTTTGGCTATAGTGCGCTATTTTACATTTTTTACTTGAAAGTCAAATGGTTCTGAAACTTTTTGCACTCTCTTCTACACAAATTTTTTATTTTTACTATTTTTCAGAATTTTTGGAGTACAGAAGTATGGTGAATGTTCAGATTACTACAGACTGTCCTATTTAAGACAGATTCTGTTTTTGACGCATAGTTTGCTTGTTTTGATGAAACTATCGATTTCTATCAGTGGATTAAGCCATGGAAAAGTTATATTACAGTATCTACAATGAAAAAACTAAATATGAATTGGTTTTCATCAGTACTTAGAGTAGTGATTTGCTTTATTATACTAACGGATCTTACCGAGCTTTCTGTTGAGTTTTGTGTGGATGAAGTGTTCGAAGATCGAGGATGCCTCGATGTGAGGAGAAGGAGGAGAGACAAGAGCTCAACCTTGGGGATGCCCAAGGCACCCCAAGTAAATATTCAAGGAGACTCAAGCGTCTAATCTTGGGGATGCCCTGGAAGGCATCCCATCTTTCTTCAACAAGTATCGGTATGTTTTCAGATTCGTTTGGTTCATGTGATATGTGCAAATATTGGAGCGTATTTTGCATTTAGTTTTCACTTTTATTTGATGCACCATGCTGGTATGAGATAGTCCACGGTTGATTTATAGAATGCTGATTGCACTTCACTTATATTTTTTGTGTACGACTTTATAGAATGCTTCATGTGCTTCACTTATATCATTTAAAGCTTGGATTGCCTGTTTCTCTTCACATAGAAAACCGCCATTTGTAGAATGCTCTTTTGCTTCACTTAAATTTGTTAGAGCGTGGGCATATCTTTTGTAGAAAGAATTAAACTCTCTTGCTTCACTTATATCTATTTAGAGTGATGACAGGAATTGGTCATTCACATGGTTAGTCATAAAATCCTACATAAAACTTGTAGATCACTGAATATGATATGTTTGATTCCTTGCAATAGTTTTGCGATATAAAGATGTTGATATTAGAGTCATGCTAGTGGGTAGTTGTGGATTGTATAAATACTTGTGTTGAAGTTTGTGATTCCCGTAGCATGCACGTATGGTGAACCATTATGTAACGAAGTTGGAGCATGAGGTATTTATTGATTGTCTTCCTTATGAGTGGCGGTCGGGGACGAGCTATGGTCTTTTCCTACCAATCTATCCCCCTAGGAGCATGCGCGTAGTACTTTGTTTCGATGACTAATAGGTGTTTTCAATAAGTATGTGAGTTCTTTATGACTAATGTTGAGTCCATGGATTATACGCACTCTCACCCTTCCATCATTGCTAGCCTCTTCGGTACCGTGCATTGCCCTTTCTCACCTCGAGAGTTGGTGCAAACTTCACCGGTGCATCCAAACCCCGTGATACGATACGTTCTATCACACATAAGCCTCCTTATATCTTCCTCAAAAGAGCCACCATACCTACCTATCATGGCATTTCCATAGCCATTCCGAGATATATTGCCATGCAACTTCCATCATCATCATATACATGACTTGAGCGTTTATTGTCATATTGCTTTGCATGATAGTAAGATAGCTAGCATGATGTTTTCATGGCTTGTATGTTTTTTGATGTCATTGCTACGCTAGATCATTGCACATCCCGGTACACTGCCGGAGGCATTCATATAGAGTCATATTTTGTTCTAGTATCGAGTTGTAATATTGAGTTGTAAGTAAATAAAAGTGTGATGATCATCATTATTAGAACATTGTCCCATGTGAGGTTATCAAAATAAAAGTGGCCAAAGAATCCCCCCAAGAGAGAGAGAGAGAGAGAGAGAGAGAGAGAGAGAGGCCAAAGAAGCCTACAAAAAAAGAAAAAAAGAAAAAAAATAAAAAAAATGAGAGAAAGGAGAGAAGGGACAATGTTACTATCCTTTTACCACAATTGTGCTTTAGAGTAGCACCATGTTCTTCGTATAGAGAGTCTCTTGAGTTATCACTTTCATATACTAGTGGGAATTTTCACTATAGAACTTGGTTTGTATATTCCAATGATGGGCTTCCTCAAGTGCCCTAGGTCTTCATGAGCAAGCAAGTTGGATGTACACCCACTTAGTTTCAGTTTGAACTTTCATACACTTATAGCTCTAGTGCATCTGTTGCATGGCAATCCTACTCCTCGCATTGGCATAAATTGATGGGCATCTCCGTAGCCCGTTGATTAATTAGCCGCGTTGATGTGAGACTTTCTCCCTTTTTGTCTTCTCCACACAACCTCCACCATCATATTCTATTCCACCTATAGTGCTATATCCATGGCTCATGCTCATGTATCGCGTGAAAGTTGAAAAGGTTTGAGAACATCAAAAGTATGAAAAGATTACTTGGCTTGTCATCGGGGTTGTGCATGATTTGAATGCTTTGTGTGGTGAAGATGGAGCATAGCCAGACCATTTGATTTTGTAGGAATAACTTTCTTTGGCCATGTTATTTTGAAAAGACATGATTGCTTTATTAGTATGCTTGAAGTATTATTGTCTTAATGTCAAATGATAGACTATTGCTTTGAATCACTCGTGTCTTAATATTAATGCCATGATTAGATTACATGATCAAGATTATGCTAGGTAGTATTCCACATCAAAAATAATCTTTTTTATCATTTACCTACTCGAGTACGAGCATGAATTAAGCTTGGGGATGCTGATACGTCTCCATCATATCTATAATTTTTGATTGTTCCATGACAACATTATACAACTTTCATATACTTCTGTCAACTTTTTATACTATTTTTGGGGACTAACATATTGATCCAGTGCCCAGTGCCAGTTCCTGTTTTTTGCATGTTTTTTGTTTCATAGAAAATCCATATCAAATGGAGTCCAAACGGGATAAAAACTAATAGAGATTTGTTTTGGAATATATGTGATTTTTGGGAAGAAGAATCAATGCGAGACGATGCTCGAGGGGGCCATGAGGCAGGGGGCACGCCTCAAGGGGTTAGGCGTGCCCTGGGCCCTCCTGGCCACCCCGTAAGGAGGTTGGTGCCCTTCTTTCGCCGCAAGAAAGGCAATATCCGGATAGAAATCGTGTTAAAATTTCAGCCCAATTGCAGTTACGGATCTCTGGGAATATAAGAAACGGTGAAAGGCCAGAATCTGGAACGCAGAAACATAGAGAGATAGAGAGACAGATCCAATCTTGGAGGGGCTATCGCCCCTCTGCCGCCATGGAAGCCATGGACCAGGGGGTAAACCCTTCTCCCATCTACGGAGAAGGTCAAGGAATACGAAGAAGAAGGGGGGCTCTCTCCCCCTCTCTCCCGGTGGCACCGGAATGGCGCCGGGGCCATCATCGCGACAACGATCTACACCAACACGTCCATCATCTTCACCAATGTCTTCAACACCTTCCCCCATCTATCTACAATGGTCCACTCTCCTGCAACCCGCTGTACCCTCTACTTGAATATGGTGCTTTATGCTTCATATTATTATCCAATGATGTGTTGCCATCCTATGATGTCTGAGTAGATTTTCGTTGTCCTATCGGTAATTGGTGAATTACTATGATTAGTTTAATTTGCTTGTGGTTATGTTGCTGTCCTTTGGTACCCATCATATGAGTGCGCGCGTGGATCACACCATAGGGTTAGTTGTATGTTGATAGGACTATTTATTGGACAACAAGAGTGACAGAAGCTTCAACCTAGCATAGAAATTGATGCATACGGGATTGAAGGGGGACCAATATATCTTAATGCTATGGTTGGGTTTTACCTTAATGAACTTTAGCAGTTGCGGACGCTTGCTAATAGTTCCAATCATAAGTGCATAGAATTCCAAGTCAGGGATGACATGCTAGCAGTGGCCTCTCCCACATAAAACTTGCTATCGGTCCAGTAAAGTAGTCAATTGCATAGGGACAATTTCGCAACTCCTACCACCACTTTTCCACACTCGCTATACTAACTTTATTGCTTATTTACGTAAACAGCCCCTACTTTTTATTTACGCGCTCTTTATTATCTTGCAAACCGATCCAAAAACACCTACAAAGTACTTCTAGTTTCATACTTGTTCTAGGTAAAGCGAACGTTAAGCGTGCGTAGAGTTGTATCGGTGGTCGATAGAACTTGAGGGAATATTTGTTGTACCTTTAGCTCCTCATTGGGTTCGACACTCTTACTTATCGAAAGAGTCTACAATTGACCCCCTATACTTGTGGGTTATCAAGCCGCAAGGTGATTAGGTGGCCGCCAATCGCCACATGGCGGCCGTCTCCTACAGAAGGAACATATAGATGACACCCGTACTACAACATGTGAATAGAACAGGCATGGAGCTGGCGAGATAGCCCTGCAAGCCTTGCCGGGCAACCAGTGATGTGACACTAAAGCGGTGCATTTAATGCACGCTGTGAGCCCGCAGAGTTAGGTTTGATAGCACTATTTGCTATCATATCGGTGGATAATGACCACTTTGCCATTGTGGTGACCCCTTAATCTATAAAAGGAGGCCCATGGCACCCGTAGGAGGGGTTCGAAAAGTTGAGGAACCCGCACCCCATACGCGCGTAGTCACGGTTGCCATATGGGACCCCTGCCGGGCAAGTGTACTGCGTTGCATTATCCACATTCCACCATCAATCCACCAAAGCAGGAGTAGGGTTTTACGCCTCACGGCGGCCCGAACTTGGGTAAATTGCATGTGTGCTCTCTGCCGTGCTGGCGCGCGTTGGTCTGCTCTTTGTTCAACGCGATGTCCCCCTGCTGAACCAGCAAGGGGCCTCTTGGTCCCATAGGTGGCCGCGGATATCCCGTGACATATTTGGCGCGGCAGGTAGGGGGCTCGATTGCACGAACCTGAAAGTATGTGCAGGATGACATCTTCATCACCATCTTTGTCTTCGACGGCGCCCTGGACCATGGCGCCTAAGAAGAATACGTCCGGCCCTTCGGCCCATCCTTCCACCTCGAAGGCTCCGACGCCTACAGCCTCGGGCGCTTCGGTGGATGTGAAGGCGAGCAAAGACGTGAACGCTATTGGGGGGCGTGGTTGGAGCAGGTGGCGCCATCACCACCCCCCCTGCAGCCAACACGGGGGCTAGAGATGTCGGAGGAGAACAACATCCACAATGCCTTGGTAGTCGCACTCTGCAAGGTGCGGGCGAGGCGGTCGCTTCGTCTGCGCCCTCTCCCCCCGCTGACGGGCACAGGTGCAACAATGGCGCTCGGTCCGGGGTGAGACATCGCCCTCCGGTCGCCCACACCACGGGAGCGACCATGGCCCATGTGTCTCCTCCCGGACGAGTCGACCAAACTACTGCGCTCGGCGGAGCTGCTGACCCTCGAGAACCACCACCACACAACCCTGCTGCCCAGACGGTCACCCCACAACTGCGTGGACGCGAACCACCACCGCCGCCGCTGGCGCCATCAGGAGCCAGGCAACGGTGCGGTTGACATCATCAACATCCATGCAAAGCACCGCCATGGAGGCTATGGCGCGAGCTTAGTTGCTGCTGAGGTTTCCACCCACGACCGAGAAGATGGATGAATGGCATGCCACCATCCAGAGCCTTCTCGGTTTCGCCGAAGCTAGGGGCTCACGATGAGCCGGCCTGCCACGGCCTCCCCAAGCAACGACAACCGCCCATACTGCTGGCCGAACAGAGGGGGCCGTTACCACGGTGCAGTCCCCACCACAGCAGCCAGCACGGGCGCAGCTGAATCAAGACCCCTATGACGTCTTGATGGCCTCTTCCGACCGTCGAGCACTTCCAGGCCAAAGTTGAGCCCCGGAGGATAGGCGATGGTGAGATGCGCGCGTCAACATAAATCGATGCCGCGATGACCTCCGCCAAACCGACGGGTGCGACGACCTCGACATTGACAAGCTTGCGCTCAGTGTTGGCGGGTGCCTACCTTTTGAGGTTGGCTGCCCTGCCTTTACATGGGAGTTGCGGCAAGTCCGTTGGCCGTCCATTCGCACGTTCAAGCCAGATATACCTGAGAAGTATGACGGAAGGCTAAACCCGACAGAGTTCCTGAGCATCTACATCATTGTTGTTCAAGCTGCCGGGGGGAGAGATGAGAAGGTATTCGCCAACTACTTCCCATTGGCCCTCAAGTCCAATGTGAGGTCTTGGCTGATGCACCTGCCGGAGAACTCCATTTCGTCTTGGGCGGACCTGTGCCACGAGTTCATCGGTGCCTTCACTGATGGCCACCAAGAGCCCGACAGACCCAGCGACCTACAACTTCTCGCAGAAAGAAGGAGAAACTCTCCATAAGTATTTATAGAGATTCAATGAAGTTCATAGGAATATTCCAAATATCCATCCAGCAGCCATTATAGCAGCCTTCCAGTCCAATGTGCGCAATCATCACATTCGTTTTAAGATGAATGTGCGGTTGCCCAAGACTGTGAAGGAGCTATATAGGCTGGTGGATAAGTGTGCTCGGATGGAGGAAGGAAGGAAGTTGCCCAGAGAGGAGGATTGCATCAACGTTAATTTAGAGGATGAAGATGAATCATCTAGCCAGAGAAAGGGCAAGCAGCGCAATAAGAAGTCAAGGGATAAAGCAGTAATGATTGTAGAAGGTTTGGGTGCACCTAGTACCAGCAAGAAGGCAAAGGCTGAGGCCCCTGGCAAGGAAGTTGCTGCTTGCATAGCCTGCCGGGAAGCCGCTGCCGCTGAGAAAGCTGGAAAAGGTGATGGCCCATACTGCAAGATCCACCGGACCAAGGGCCATGATCTTCAGGAATGTTACCATGTTGAGAAGCTTGTCAAGAAACAGAGGGCAGCATATGACAAGCGTGATAAGGAAAAAGGTCAGAATGCCCCTGGCAGAAAGGGCTGAGGCGGTGAAGCAAATCGCCCTGGCAAGCCCTATAGGAACCAAGGAAAACCCACCAGGGGTCAAGAGAAGGAAGTTTGTGATGATGGGAGTGATGAAGGGAATGAAGAGGAAACCAGTGAGCAGGAATTTCAAAAGGCCACTGACGCCCTATGTGTTGATGGGGGTGCATCTTTGTGCACCTCCCATCGGCACGAGAGATCAATGCTGTGGAGCCAACGCCAGAGGCCCGAAAACCGCTCAAATGGTCCCGCACACCAATCATCTTTGATGAGGAGGATCACCCTAACCGCACCACTGCGGTAGGGTTCTTGCCTTTGTTGGTCTCCTCGACAATTCACAACCTCAAGGTTACAAAGATGTTAGTGGATGGCGGGGCCGCTCTGAATATGATTTCCCCAACAATCATCAGCAGGCTTCAGATAGGAGAGGAAGAGCTAGAGGTTACCAGCACGTTTCAAGGAGTTAACCCTAGCAGGAGCCATCCTAAAGGGAAGATTACATTGCCGGTGACATTTGGGGGAGAATTGAACTACCGAACGGAGAAGGTTGTGTTTGACATGGTTGATCTCCCCCTGCCATACAATGGGATTCTAGGATGCCCGACCCTAGCCAAGTTCATGGCAGCATCCCACTATGCTTATAACACTCTAAAGATGCCTGAGCCACTGGGAGTCATCACTATCCCGTCACATGAGAAGGATGCAATTATCTGCGTGGACAAGATGTACCAGGATGCAGTCGCAGCAGAGGCTGTGGCAGCAATGGTTCCCGCCAAGGAAAGTAAAGGAAAGAAAATGGATTGTAGGAACTCTGGCAAGGAGTCCGGGAAGCGTGCCCCCTCCGAGTGCACGACACCAGTTGATGACGTGCCGAAGTGTTCCAACAGCAAGAGATCCAAGGTTACCGCACCCCAAGTGAAGAAGATCCTGGCAGGGTTGGCTGGCGTTGATGGTACTTTCACCATCGGTGCCACCCTTGATGACAAATAGGAAAGTGCGCTCGTTGCCTTCCTGCGGGCGAATATCGATGTGTTTGCCTGGCAACCATCTAATATCCCCGATGTTCCCAGGGAGGTAATCGAGCACCACCTTGATGTCTGTCCACACGCCAGACCTGTCAAGCAGAAAGTCCGGAAGCAGGCCTTGGAGAGGCAGCAGTTCATTGCCGAGGAAATCAAGAAATTGGAAGCAGCCGGTTTAGTCAGAGGAGTACTACATCCAACATGGTTAGCAAATCCAGTGGTAGTTCGGAAGGCTAATGGGAATGGAGGCTCTGCATTGACTTCACAGACCTCAACAAGGCTTGCCTAAAGGACCCATTTACCTTGCCGCGTATCGATCAGATTGTGGATTCCACCTCAGGGTGTGATTTGCTCTCCTTCCTGGATGCATACTCCAGATATCACCAGATCTTCATGTCCACAGAAGATGAAGAGAAGACATCATTCATCACCCCATGTGGTACGTACTGCTTTGTCCGCATGCCGTTCGGACTAAAGAGTGCCAGGTCCACTTTTGCAAGGGCAATTCAGATTGGTTTTGAGCCACAGTTACACAGAAACATAGAAGCTTATATGGATTATATCGTAGTCAAGACCAAGGATAAGATCACTCTTATCCAAGATTTGGAGGAGATGTTTGCTAATTTGCGCAAGATCAACTTGAAGCTTAATCCAGAGAAGTGTGTGTTTGGAGTCCCCTCCAGCAAGCTACTTGGTTTCTTCGTGTCCCATCGGGGGATCAAAGCTAACCCCGACAAGATTAATGCCATTGAGAAAATCCAAGCGCCAAGGACAGTTAAGGATGTGAGACGCTTGACGGGATGCGTTGCCATGCTAAGTAGATTCATTTCCAAGTCTGCTGAGCGTGCCCCGCTGTTCTTCAAAATTTTGATGAAGGCATGGCCTATGTAATGTACCCCAGAAGCAGATGCAGCTCTACAGGAGTTGAAGGCCTACCTGTCGTCTGTGCCTACCTTGGTTGCACCCAAACCCTAAGAGTCATTGTTGATGTACTTGGCGGCAACCAACCAAGTGGTCAGAGTGGCCTTAGTAGCACACCGAGAGGTGGATGAGGTAGAATGTGGACAGATAACGACAGAGTCAGAAAAGGATCAGAGCAGAAGTGAGCACGATAATGAGAACAACCCCAGGGACGCGGCAAGGAAGAAGGTGGTGCAACGCCCAATGTACTTTGTCAGCTCCTTGTTGCAGGGGGCTAGATCGAGGTACTCTGGCATGCAAAAGTTGATTTTTGGTCTCATTATGGCCTCAAGGAAACTGTGACACTACTTCCAAGCCCATGAGATCACGATTGTTACTGATTTTCCATTGCAAATGATACTTTGAAACCCTGAGGCTACCGGCAGAATAGTGGAGTGGGATTTGGAGTTATCCAGCTTTGGTTTGAAGTTTGAGAGCACATCAACCATTCAGAGCAGGGCGCTGGCAGAGTTTATTGCAGAGTGGACACCAACCCCTGATGAGGAAGTGACAGAGACAGCTATTTTCGGCAAGGAATCGCCCCAAGAATGGATTATATATTTTGGTGGTGCTTTTTCCCTACAAGGTGCAGGGGCTAGCGTGCTTCTTGTTGCCCCCTCCAGGGAGCACTTGAAGTATGTCGTCCAACTGCACTTTGCCCGGGAAGAAGCCACCAACAATACAACTGAGTATGAAGGGCTCCTTGCCGGGCTCAGAACTGCAGCAGAATTGGGAATCAAGAAGTTGATCATACGAGGAGATTCACAACTTGTGGTGAGACAAGTCAACAAGGATTATCAAAGCCCATTGATGGAAGCATACGTCGAGGAAGTGAGAAGATTGGAGGAGCACTTTGACGGGTTGCAAACAGAGCACGTACCTCGTGCGCAAAACAGCATAGCTGATCACCTGTCAAAGTGTGCTGTGCAGAAGCTTCCTGTGGAACCATGAACTTTTGTTCTCCGTCTCTATCAACCCTCCATATCACCAACCACAATGGCCCGGAAAAGGAGAAAGTTGGACTACGGCAAGCCTCTCCCGATCGAGTCGTCCACTCCCGGCAAAGACCCTGTCGGAAACAAGTCCTCACAGCCTGCTGGACCACCACTCCAGCCGGGCCAGTGGACCCCGCGAACGAGGCTGGTGCTCCCGCAGCTGAGGAGGTGCCGCTAGTCCTTGTTGCCGAGCCCCAGGCTCCAACTTGGGCAAGGCACATCATCCGCTTCCTCCAAACTAGAGAGCTTCCCGGCGACCAAGATGAAGCTGAGAAAGTAGCTCGGAGGACCAGTACGTATCAGTTTGTCGATGACACTCTATACAGAAGGAGGCCCAATGGTGTAAAATTGAAGTGTGTCTGCCGGGAAGATGGAAAGGAACCGTTGGCTGAGATTCATAGAGGAATGTGTGGCTCACACATTGGATCAAAGGCATTAGTTGGGAAAGCATTCCAGCAAGGATTTTATTGGCCCACAACCCTCCAAGATGCGGTCGAGCTCGTCATGACATGTGAAGCCTACCAGTTCCATTCCAAGAGAACACACCTGCCTTCCCAAGCCCTTCAGATAATCCCTTTATTATGGCCATTTTGGTCTGGGGGCTCGATATCCTCGGCCCCTTCCCCAAGAAATCGGGGGCTTTGAATTCTTCTTCGTCGCTATCGACAAGTTTACAAAGTGGCCGGAAGTGACTGCCGTGAGAAAGGTGACTGCTCAGTCAGCTATCAAGTTCTTGAAAGAATTGGTGTGTTGTTTTGGAGTTCCGGCAAGGATCATCACTGACAACGGCACCCATTTCACGAGCCACTCCTTCATGCAATATGTGCATACCCTCGAATGCAAGATCTCGATTGCCTCTATGGCACACCACCGGAGCAATGGACAAGCTGAGAGGGTGAACGCTGAAGTGTTGCATGGACTCAAGACAAGAAGTTTCGATACACTGCAAAAGCATGGCAGGCGGTGGATTGAGGAGCTGGCGGTAGTTCTTTGGTCCATGAGAATGACACCTAATCGAGCTACTAGGCAGACTCCCTTCTCCCTGGTCTATGGGGCAGAAGCAGTTATCCCCACGGAACTCATTTACGGATCTCCTCAAGTGCTTGCCTACGATGAAGTAGTGCAAGATCAACACCGACATGACGACGCTGTGCTACTCGAGGAGAACCGTCTCCAGGCTGCTACGCGTGCTGCACGCTACCAGCAAGCCCCGTGTCGCTATCACAGTCACAGGGTTCATGCCTGGTGTTTTGAGGAAGGTGACCTTGTCCTTAGGCGCGTTCAGTCCGCCAAGGGTACGAACAAGCTGTCACCAAAGTGGGAAGGCCCTTACCGGGTGGTACAAGTCACCAGACCCAGCACAGTCCGTCTGGAGATCGGAGATGGCACTCAGTTGCAAAACTCATGGAATATTGAGCATCTCCGCAAGTACTACCCGTAAGGCACGAGGCTGCCAAGCACTGCCCGACGGCCACCCTTTTGTACAGGCCTTGCCTTAGCTGCATGTAACCCCTTGTACAAAGCCAGGGCAATGACCCTGTGCAAGAGAAAATAAAGAAGCACTATAGAGGGGGGGCAACTAAGATTGCATGCATGCATGAGCACACCAAGATCGCTGCATAAGCATCTCATGAGCATTTGCATATGCATATAGTTGGCAGGGGGCTGGCCCCTCTGTCTGTTCCCTGGAAGACGCAGCTCTCCGGCAGATAAAGAGGGTGCCGGCAGGACCTGCCGGGGAAAACTCGTTTATTTACATTAAAGAGGCATTCCACCTCTGCATGTACATACACATGCACAGGTTCCCGGCAGAGTTTATCTTTTTCATTCATATGCTGATACAAGTACAAGCATTACAAAACACAAAGATGGACTCGAGAGATTACATTATTTGAATTAAAAATTGGCGATTTCCTATAGATTTAAGATTGAAAAAAGATAAGTGCCCCGTTACACCTTTGCTCCTATCCATCTCCTATAGGAAGAAGTCGAAGGGGCTGGAGGCGGGCACAACTAGGATTTGGCGCCTCCCTAGGATCAGGACGACTGTAGCGACCCTACCTCAGACGGTCAAGTCTCCGTGCTTCAGTTGCATCCCTGGATCGGTAATGCTGACACACACAGTACTCGAAGGATTTATAACAGAGTAGCAATCACATACTTATTACATCGAATGTCTCAAAAGAGAACTTATTACAATAAATATGGCTTAAGGCCATACAAATAAGATAACAGCGGAAGACTTGGAAGATAAAGTGAGTCCATCAACTCCAATGGCATAGCTGAGTGCACGACAACCGACCTATGGCACCTTACTCGTCATTTGAAAAGTCTGCAACATGATATGTTGTAGCCCGAAAATGGGTCAGCGCATGGAATATGCTGTCATAGTAACACAGTAGAGCAAAGAACAGATAAATGCTATCACTACATGCATATATGGCTGGTGGAGGCTCTATGGTTACAATGTTTTTGCGAAAAGCCAATTTTTCCCTACAACAAAGGAATATATTTTATTTAACTATCATGGTAGTTTAAACAACATTGAGAATGGTACCCCCATCTCAATCCCAATTAAAAGTAATTATCAACCCAACAAATTAATTTAAAGTGATGAGATCCATAGAATTATTCAAGAACCAGATACTCAAGATGTCCATAACCGGGGACAAGGCTGACCATGATTAGTTTGTACACTCTGCAGAGGTTTGCACACTTTTCCCCACAAGACTCGATCTCCTCTGTTAGATTTCTCGCACTACAATGTGTTTGAGAAGCGGATGACCGGGACACAGTTTTTCAGAAGCATTAACTCTAACCCCAGGTAGACCATACCAACCTACATCCCCTACATCTGCTAGTCTACCACTGGAAGAGGTCATGCAACTTACTCCACTATGATAGATCCCATAATAGCTTGTGGCTGCACACGTAAGTTTCAAGCATGAATAATCTTATGATCCCTTTGAGCCTGGGTGGTGGACCATAGGAGGATTGCACGGTATAACCCCGGGATCTCCTAGGACAACACTGGTATAACCCCAGGTGCCCACAAGCAATCCACCCAGATGTGTATTAAAGTTGCCACCTTAAGTTGAACCATTTATTAACAAACTCACATCTGTCATGGATACTCTCAAACCCAAACCACGTCTACGAGCATAGCATGGCAATATAAGCATAACGTAGTAGTAACTCCCAAGGGTTTGATAATAAACAGGTAATAGGTTCTACCTCATCGGCTACTTCCCAAAACCCACGTGCTAAAACACATCCTACTCATGCAATGTGTGAGGGTTGAAACTAATGCATAAAAACTGGGTATGAAAGAGTATGATCAATGTGTTAGTTGCCTTGCTGACGATTTGCAAATCCTAAAGACTCGTAGTAGCACGCTTCGCACTCCGGGAATTCTATCACAAACAAACAATAGAATACATAAGAAATCAAGCAAAGATGCAAAGGGAAAACTTTGAATAATAAGATCTAACTGGAAAGTTCAACTAAAGAACTCCGGTTTGCCAAAAGAATCAAATCAAACGGAGCAACGAAACTCAAACTACGAAAGAAACAAGATCTGATTACTAATCTGGACTAAAGTCAAATTTTACAGTACCAAAATCTTGTTCAAGTTGGTTAAACAGAAAGAGGGCTTCGAGATGAAGATCTAGGCGCTTGTTTCACCTGATTTGGATAAACGAGCGAAAAGATAAACTAAAACGAAGGTTAGAGCAAAAATCACGATCGAAAATAATCGCGAAAAAGCCGTGGAAAATAAAACGAGACAAACAGGCTAACGAACGAACATTCGCTATATGTGGCTAACTGACGAACAACACTTGTTAAAACGAACATACGGACGAACGTCCGCTATTTAACTAAACTGACGAAAAACCAAACAAAACCGATCTAAATAAAAAAACGAGATCTAGGGTTTCGAAAAAACCCCGGACGGTTAACCGAAAAGAAAAAACGAACGATGGCTACCTCCGGCGAGGCTCCGACGGGGCGGCGCCGTCGAGGGGCTCTAGCGCGGCGTTGGACGACGGCGGCGTGGGACAGGAGGCGGCAGCGGCTTGCGGCGTCGAGGCGCGCAGGCGGCAGCGGCGTCGGGTGGTGTGGTGGTGGGTGGCGGAGAGGGGCGGCGGCGACGGGGTACTTATAGGGGGGGTTGGGGCGAGGCCGACTTGGGGAAGGGGCGACACGGCGGCGTGGCGCAGGCGGACTCCGGCGAGTCCGTCTCGCGCATGGGAGGAGAGGCGGCGGCGCTAGGCGGGTCGGCCTGCTCGGCTGGGCTTCGGCCCAGTCGGGCAGGAAATTTTTTTTAAACAGATTTTGCCGGAAAAATCCTAGAAAATAAAATAAAAATCTAAAAAATACGAAACCAAATTTTCGACGTCTGAATAGAATATTTAGAACAAAGTGAACATTTTCTTGGCCCTAAAATGCATTTTTTTCTAATTCAAATAAAATAGCCACAAAAATCCAAATAAAATTACTTATTTGATTTTAATATTTTCCCTCTAATATTTCATTTATTTTGGAGAAGTCATATTATCTCCTCTCATATATTTAGAAATATTTTCGAAGAGGAAAAATAATTAAAACCAAATGATCCTCTTCTCAAAATTTGAGAAAACTCAAATATGAAAATAACGAAATTCTCAACTCTCTCTGTGGGTCCTTGAGTTGCTTAGAATTTCGAGGATTCGTGAAATGAAATGCGGTAAAATATGATATGCATGAATGACCTATTTATAACATTCCAAATTGAAAATTTGGGATGTTACAATGACGCCACTCCCTGGCAGGGAGGAAGAAACCAGAGAGCAGGCGTGGGTGGTGACGCTGCCGGAGGACCAGATGGGAGGCACATAGTCACCAGCAAACACGACTCGTCGGAACAGACGTCCCCGTTCTTGATGCGTCGTGGGTTGCCGTTGCCGTACGCATCACTACTGCCCGAAGACCTTGGCACGACCACTACGCCGGGCTCCATGCTCTCTAAATCCTCCCACAGAGAGCATGGTCGTCCCCGGGAGCCCTGCCATTAGAAGCCACCGCACGTCTCGAACATGTGTGGGAGAAACGGAAGCCTTCCTGCAGGATGAGAGGACCGCGCCCAGGAGGAGCCAGAGTCACCCCTATTGGTGACGAATCTCTCCTTCCCGATGTCGCAAGAGGAAGAAGAATGGGTAGCGATCGACTACCACGCACCATGCCGGCTTCGAACCATGACATGGTGTCGTTCACATCCCCTCCCACTGAAATAAAGGCCACAGGCAACCCGGCGGCAGGCACTCCGGGGTTGCCACTCCCGGCGTCGGCGCCGCGTCGCCCGAATCTTCCTCCCAGATCCAAAGGGGATCCCAAGCAGGAGCCTGGGGGCTGGCCCCGGGCTCTTCTCTTCGGCATCACCGACAGAAGCTAAAAACAAAGGAATAAGAGCAGGAATGCGAAGGTGGATGAGTCCGGCCTCCTCTGCCCCTTCCTTTTATAAGATGGGCGGAGGAGGGCAGCTGCTCCATCGATGGACGGCCATCGTCCTCCTCCACCAATTCAAGGTGGGCGGGCCCTCTCCAAGATGATCTCCCACGCCACGCGCCTCCGTTACCTACCCCGTGCGATGCATGCAGCATACGTGGCCAAGGATAAGAGCGCGCAGTGGGAAGAGTAAGTTGGCAGTTTCTACCCCATGCGTTAAAGTCATTCACAGGCCATTACTGGAGCGGCCCCACCACTATCGGCTTTACGCCATGCGCGGGGAACCTGAGAACTGAACCAAAATCAAGGCTAATGAAGCAACAATGGAAATCTCAAGGGGCCAACCCCTTCAGCAACCCTGCATGTGCACTTATTAGGCACTACCTCGACGATGCTTAGCAGCGCGTTTGGGGCAGGCCCGGGGGCTTCTGTTGGTGCAACAGACCATGGGTCCATTGCCCAGACTGTGCACAGGCACAAGAACAAAATTGAAGCATTAGTTGGAGTTAGAGATTGAAGGACCAAGAGATCTGAAGAACCAACATGCAGCTCAGAGGGATCGAGATCAAGCCAGAGGAGCAGTATATCGGCAAGAGAAGGGCCTCCCTTGCCAGGCAGGCGAGCCCGACAAGGGCAAGGCCACCACCAGAAGCAAGCAACCAAGGCGCCCTGGCAGGGCCTGCCGGGGCTCGCGGAGGCAAAACCACCCCACCCAACCACTCAAGTGCAATCCATGTCATCAATCAGTGCGGTGTCAAGCCGCAACGTGATTAGGTGGCCGCCATTCACCACATGGCGGCCGTCTCCTACAGAAGGAACATACAGATGACACCCGTCCTACAACGTGTCAATAGAACAGGCGTGAACCTAGCGAGAGAGCCCGGCAACCAATGATGTGACACTAAAGCGGTGCATTTAATGCACCCTTTCAGCCTGCAGAGTTAGGTATGATAGTACTATTTGCTATCATATCAGTAGATAATGACCACTTTGCCATTGTGGTGACCCCTTAATCTATAAAAGGAGGCCCATGGCACCCGTAGGAGGGGTTGGAAGAGTTGAGGAACCCGCACCCCATACGCGTGTAGTCGCTGCTGCCATACGGCGACCCCTGCCGGGCAAGTGTACTGCGTTGCATTATGCTCATTCCACCATCAATCCACCAAAGCAAGAGTAGGGTTTTACGCCTCACGGTGGCCGGAACCTGGTAAATTGCTTGTGTTCTCTCTGCCATGCTGCCGCGCGCTGGTCTGCTCTTTGTGCAACGCGGCGTTCCCCTACCGAACCAGCAAGGGGCCTCTTGGTCCTATAGGTGGCCGCGGATATCCCGCGACACATATAAACATGATATCAACATGATCATGGATGGGAAGCATAACCATCTAACATATGAAGCATTAGCATCCACAATAATAAAGCACTTAGACTACTAGATGCAGATGAACATGGCATAGTGATTATCTTGCAAATCACGGGTACTTCTCATAACAAAATCGCTGACGCTCCATGGCCTGAGGGTTGCTTCCCAGAGGTGTCCGGATTGTGGCAGCGGGAGTGGTTCTACATCACAGCTCCCAGAAGTGCCAAGTGGGTATCTGCCCCCATCTTTCGCTCAGGCCCTCCACCACAACTGATGTCATGGATCAGCAAGGGGCTGAGCTAGGGTCCAGCCAAGGACGTGCCAATACTGCAAAGACGTATCCGAGATCTCTTTGAGAGAGATTTCAGTCTGGTTATGGTAGTGCAAGTTATGCTAGTTCGTCAAGTGCAACCTTGCAAACGCCGGCCCCTTCGCATGTGGGAATTCAACCCGGAAGGACCGCGAGCTATTCAATATTTCCTCGGCATGACGCACGAAGAGATGTACAAGTTGTTCTTCGGACCACAAATAATGTGTCCGGACATCACTGAGGATGCAGGTCTGAGCTGCAATCGCCCGGATACCCAAGTAAGTAGCCCTGTGCCCGGACACGCTATCTGTTCCTTTATCGCCACATCGCCTTTAAGAGAGCTGTTCTTGAACCAGGAGTGGATAGCGAAGGTGAAGTTAATCAAGTGTCTGGCCCCCCTTCCTGAGACCTCACCAGATCCCATGTTAGCCAGGATGCTGGAGGTCGCGCCGTTAGAAGAAAATGAAGGGGGAACAAGGAAGCTACTGCCTCCGTAGAGGAGGTGGCCCGGAAGGGAGGAATCGAAAATTCCTCTCCTCAGGGGGAAGAAGAGGACCGCCTCTGAATACCCGGAGACAATGATCTCAAAGCGGGGGAAGAAGTCTTCATCAGAGGGTCCTATACCAGGGGATACCCCGGCCGTACTGTGCCCTCAAGGGGATCAGCCCTCCACCGAGCTGTAAGTAAAAGGGTGTTTAATATTGAGAGAAATCCTTGCTTCACTTCCGAGGAAAATAACCGAAAATTTACCTTGTAGTTCGGATCTTAGCCCTTCTCAGCAGAGCTCGTCTTCGGGGTATCTTCTTCCAGAGATGATGGAGAGCGGAACGCCTCCCCCTGCCATACCGCCTCATGAGGTGTCTTCGCGGAGGGTTTCTCCTAATCCGGCAAGGCCGGAAGGTAGTCACATGGCCACCCGAAGCCCTCCATGTCCGGCTTCTGGAAGAAGCAATCGAACGAGTCCGGCACCGCCTGGTGCATGGTCGGAGGTACTGAAGGATCTGCTAGGCGGGCATCTATCTCAGAAGAGCATCGTGCGTTGATGGGTATAGTAATTGAAAGGATTTCATCCGCGGAGAGCGGGTTGCATGAAGCTGTCATGAGTTTACTGACAGGCTTTGAGGTACATGAAATGACGTTCCTTTTGACAGTACCGCATACTTTAAGATGCGGCCTGTATAGATAGTAGCCCCTGAGACTCTAGGTGCTATCGAAGACGACGACACGTAGAGGATCATAGCCCCAGGTTTAATTTTGCCGCCTTGATATGCAGGTGGCGAAGTGTCCGGCGGCTAGCCGGACTGATGAATTTGCCGAGCTAAAGCAGCAACTTGACGTGGCAGATGACAACATCGCGCTTGTCAACAAGCGGCTTGACGAGGCACAAGGTATGTAATTTCTATGGAGACACCTGGTAAGAGTAGCTTGATGCCAGTATCTTATAACATGTGTGCTTAATGCAGATGGAGCTGCCGCCATGGAGAACCTTCGGGCAGATCTTGCCCGAGCCAAAGAACAAGCCAGGAAAAGAGATGCGGCTGCCCTAAAGGCGTTTGAGGAGCTAAAAGCCAAACAGGCTGCTCACTGCCGAAGCAAGGAGGAAACGGCCGAGATGGCTGTGAAGTTGAAGAACGCTGCTGACCGCTGCAATCTTCTTGAAAAGGAATACCGGGCGGAGCGGACAGACCTGGAGAAGGCCACGACGGCGGCCAAGGAAACTCGTTCTGCGATGAGAGCGATGAAGGAGGAGCTGCGTCAAGCCAGAGATATCGTGGCTGGGAAGCCCTTTATGCCGCGGATGAAGTTCAGAGATCCTAAATATGCTCCGTTGGACCGGATGTGGAGTTCGGCGGACGCATATCTGGATTTAGCGGCGAGTGCTGCTGATGCGGCCGAACACTTCCGAGATCAAAAGGATCGCGAAGTGGAAAAGCTATTCTGGTCACAATTCAACAATCCAGAGCGTCCGCTTCCATTGACTGATCGGTTGGCCGAATGGGCCGAGCTGAATAGGTTGTCCGAACTTGCTATGAGGTATGTCGTGGATCATCTGTGGCCGGGAAGGCCAAAGCCGAACATTTATTTTAGCTTGGTGCAGTGCCGTATATCAACACGATGAAGAGGTCAGCATGCATGGAGGGTGCGCAGATGGCCCTTGCCCATGTCAAGACATACTGGGCGGAGATGGAGGCCACCGCCGTTGCAGCCCAAGATTCGGACGGAAGCCGAGTACCTGCCGAGCACTACTTTCAAGAAGTTCTGGAGGGCGCTCGTTCAATAGAGACGCAGTGCTCGAAGGATATTATGTTCGAATAACATGTATTTTCATTGAAAGCAATATTTTGCTGAAATGTAGAAGCTTTTTATACTTATGCCTGCAAGAATTGTGATACCTCCTGTGCGGCCGTTTACATATATGTATATATAACCTGAAAGATGGCAGTCGTCGGCTTCAGCCCCCACGCACATAATGCGGGGGTGTTCGTAGAAGACGCATTGTCACACTTGATCCAAAGTCTTGGTCCATTAAGGAGGTGATAGCGCAGCGAACTAGGCAATCGGACTATAATGCTTTATCACTTTCACTTAGCCATAGGAGTTTGACAGTGGTGCTACTATATAGCCCCTGGTGGCTCCGCGCTCACCCGAATTCGGGGCGCGTGTGTGCCTGGCTGGGAAACGACCCTTCGTTTAGGCGGAGGAATCCCGAAGATTCCGCTAGGTCATTGAGTGGTTGACCAGTCTCACGCTATATCATGACAGTCAGTTTTCGGCTTTCTCTACTGAGGTGCTCGCCTGGCTGAACCGGGGCACAATCACAGTAGTTCTCCTGGTGCCGCGTTAGCCAATAGAGCGGAACGTAAGGCAGCAAAACACAGGAGCCGGGTAAACCCAACATTTGACACAAGACATGATTCGGAGCTGATGCATATAAGGCTAAACTCGCGATGCCGGACACTCCCTAAGGTATTCGGTCTTTGTGATTTTAAACGGGCTGAAGCGCCCTTTGTAATAAGACCCTGGTGTCCAGGTACATGCATTATTCTGACATGGCCACATGCCAAGACGCTAGCCTCCTTCTCAGTTGCGCTGAGAATCCGGGGGATGTGTATCAACAAGAGACAGTGAAAAAGGTTTACGCAGGGTCTTAATCTGAAAAGAATCCTTAGAACGGGTCCCTGCTGCACGTCTGCGCCTGTGTCTCCATTGTGCCGTATCCTGGACGGGTGTAGCACGATGTTCATCTAGAAAAGAGAGGAACTTAGTTGAAAAAGTAGTTGTGCAAAATGTATGTTATACTAAGTAAACAAAGTATGATTCAAGGTGGGAAGAATTGAGTTTTATTGCTGCTTATTTACATGCGCGGAGCCCCTTGTATAGGGGTGTATAACCATCAAACCTTTAACAATTAAATAGTTACACCAGACTCGTCCAGCCGTGTCTGTGGTATTGACGACCTATTAGGCGCTCTGGTTGGTGAGGCAGTTTAGTGTGTGGCTGTTAAAGCAGCCGCACAGTCTTCCGCGCGCAAGGAGCGCTCAATGTTTCCCTTTACTGAAATGATGCCTTGTGGACCGGGCATCTTAATCATAAGAGACGCATAGTGTGGTATTGCGTTGAAGCGGGCGAAAGCGTCGCGTCCCAGTAGTGCTTGATAGCCATTTTTAAACGGAGCAACATAGAAGGTTAGCTTTTTGCTACGAAAGTTATCGGGAGAGCCGAATATGACTTCTAGTAGGAGGGAGCCCAAACAACGGGCCCCTCGGCCTGGTGTTACTCCTTTAAAGGAAATATTTCTATGGCTAATTTTTGTTGGGTCTACCCCCATTTTGCGGACCATGTCCTGATATATCAGGTTCACACTGCTGCCGCCGTCCATCAGGATACGCGTAAAGTGGTATCCGTCAATCATCGGGTCTAATACCAAGGCAGCCCATCCTGCGTGCTGGATACTTCCGGAGTAATCCCGATGGTCGAAGGTGATTGGTTTGGACAGCCAGTGGCGAAACTCCGTTGTGATAGGCTGCATGGCACGTATCTCTGTCGGTGCCACTTTGTTTCTCCCTTTTGTCACGTGTAATACGTTTACTATTTTGACTTCTTGTGGGAATTTCTTCTGTTCCCCAATGCTTTGCTTGTGAGGTTCATCATCGTCTTCACTTGGTGTATCCAACCCCTTGCATTCGGCATTGAGTTTGCGGAATTGCTTGAAGACCCAACATTCTCTGCGGGTATGATTTGCAGGCTTACCAGCGGTGCTGTGGATTTGACATATCTTGTCCAGGATTTTGTTTAAGCTGGACAGTTCATCCCTGTTATCCTTGAGAGGCAGCTTTTGCTGACCCCGCCGAGAGCTTTTGAATCCGGCGTTAACTGTCGTGCTCTTCGGGCTGGTTTCCTTATTCCGGCGCTAGTCTTTGTTGCATCGGGGCTTCCCGTTTCCATCCCTGACTTCGGATGTACTTGGGTCGCTAGTGCTGCATCTTGCCAACCAGCTGTCCTCGCCCACGCAAAAGCGGGTCATGAGGCTTGTTAATGCGGCCATTGTTCTTGGCTTTTCCTGGCCGAGGTATCTGGCGAGCCATTCATCTCGAACGCTGTGTTTAAAAGCTGCTAAGGCTTCAGCATCCGGACAGTCGACTATTTGGTTCTTTTTAGTAAGGAACCTGTTCCAGAGTTTTCAGGCTAACTCTCCGGGCTGTTGAGTTATATGACTTAAATCATCTGCATCCGGTGGTCGGACATAGGTCCCTTGAAAATTTGCCCGAAAGGCGTCCTCGAGCTCTTTCCAACTTCCAATAGTGTTTTCAGGGAGGCTTTTGAGCCAATGCCTGGCTGGCCCTTTGAGCTTGAGGGGTAGGTATTTGATGGCGTGGAGATCATCTCCCCGAGCCATGTGGATGTGGAGGATGTAGTCCTTAATCCAGACCCCAGGGTCTGTTGTTCCGTCGTATGCCTCTATGTTTACGGGTTTGAATCCCGCTGGAAATTCATGGTCCAGCACCTCATCAGTGAAACATAGGGGGTGTGCGGCACCCCTATATTTGGGTGTGCCATGGTGTTCAGATATTTGTTGTGTTGCATTGCTTGCAAGAGCGTGCTTTCTTGGCCCGTAGATAGATCTGGTTGGGCCATCTTTTTGATGTGAGTCCTCGTGTGGATCACGTGCTGGCTTGTGTGTGGCGCCGTGTGCCGCTCTATGTTGGCCGTGAGGTCGTCTATCCGACCGGATGGCTGCTTTGTTTTTTGATTGGGGGGCTCTAAGGCCTCCTCATCAAATTCGGGCAGTAGCTTTCACTTTGGGTAACTCTTTGTGTGGCGACTACCGCCATATTTGTCTGCGGTGTTGAGTACTTTGCTCCATCTGATTCTGAGTGCATCTTCCACAGTCTTCAGCTTCCGCTTCTGCTTTTTTAGGCTACGCGCAGTGGCGACGAGCCTTTTATGGAGGTTCTTCTGCTCCAGGAACTTGTCCGGCGTGAGGTCATCCGGACTGTTATCTTCGTTGGGGACGGGTTGTTCGGTTTGATTATCCAAATTTCCTTGTTCGGACGTTTGCTTGATGCCATGTTCGTCATCCGCCGGCTCGCCCTGCTCTGTGGCTGGGTCTGTATGACCGCTGTTTTTGTCAAGGCGGGGTTTGGAGCGGCGCTTGCGCCACTGCTTTGACTGCTTTTCGAGGGAACGATACTTCGCTGCGTCCTCCCGTTCCTCGTCGTCGTTTCCTTTGGGTGTGTCCACCATATATACGTCGTGAGATGAGGTGGCTGTCCAGTGCCCTGTAGGCGCTGGTTCCTGTTCGTCTCCTACATCGTCATCCATACCATCGATGTCTTCGGAGTCGAAGTCGAGCATGTTGGTCAAATCATCGATAGTGGCTATGAAGTGGGTGGTGGGTGGGCGTCGAATTTCTTTGTCATCTGCATCCCAATCCTGCCAGTCATAATCCGGCCAGGACTCTCTTGATAAGGAGAGAGACCTTATTGAGTTTAGTATGTCGCCGAAGGGCGAGTGCTGAAAGATATCCGCGGCGGTGAACTCCATGATCTGCGCCTAATCGGATTCGATTGGCAGAGGCGCAGATGGTTCAGAATCTGGAGGAGAGTCCGACAATGTGGAGTCATGGGCCTCGCGAAGGATAAGGTTTGTGTTCGGCTCGATCGCTGTCGAGGCTGCGGCCTTCATGGCGGGGTTCAACCACCCGTCCCTCGATGGCGCAGTTGGCTCCAAATTGAAGGTCAGAGCGATTGCAGGTGCGATCTCCTGAACATTGTCCGGCGGCAGAGCTAAATCATGCCCATCGTGACAGTGCGGCGCACTTGGCAAGGGCTCGAATCCGTCGAAGATTAAGTCTCCGCGGATGTCGGCCGTGTAGTTTAAACTTCCAAACCTGACCTGATGGCCAGGGGCGTAGCTTTCAATCTGCTCCAGATGGCCAAGCGAATTGGCCCGCAGTGCAAAGCCGCCGAATACGAAGATCTGTCCGGGGAGAAAAGTCTCACCCTGGACCGCATCGCTAACGATGATCGAAGGATCCATCAAGCCTGATGATGATGACACAGAGGAACTCTCAATGAAAGCACCAATGTCGGTGTCAAAACTGGCGGATCTCGGGTAGGGGGTCCCGGACTGTGCGTCTAGGCGGATGGTAACAAGAGACAAGGGACACGATGTTTTTACCCAGGTTCGGGCCCTCTCGATGGAGGTAAAACCCTACTCCTGCTTGATTAATATTGATGATATGGGTAGTACAAGAGTAGATCTACCACGAGATCAGAGAGGCTAAACCCTAGAAGCTAGCCTATGGTATGATTGTTGTGATTGTGTCCTACGGACTAAACCCTCCGGTTTATATAGACACCGGAGGGGGCTAGGGTTACACAGAGTCGGTTACAAGGAAGGAGATCTACATATCCATATTGCAAAGCTTGCCTTCCACGCCAAGGAGAGTCCCATTCGGACACGGGACGAAGTCTTCAATCTTGTATCTTCATAGTCCAACAGTCCGGCCAAAGGTTATAGTCCGACTGTCCGGATACCCCCTAATCCAGGACTCCCTCAATGTGCTTAGTATTTTTGAAGAAATGCTCTCTTGCTTCACTTAGATCTATTTCAGAGTTAGTAAAATTTTCAAGAAATTCTCTCTTGCTTCACTTAAATTAATTTGAGAGAAAGAAAGAAATTTTATGCTCATGATCTTCACTTATATTTGTTTGAGCTTATGAAAAGAAACACTTGAAAATTAGTCCCAAAGTGATAGATATCCAAGAAGGATATAATAAAAACTTTCATGAATATCATTTGACAAAATAAACTTGATTCTTAGTAATAGTTTTGAGATATGATGATGTGATATGTGAGTCATCTTGATGAGTAATTATGCTTTAGTAAGAATATTGGTGTTAAGGTTTGTGATTCCCTATGCAAGCACGAAATTCAATAGTCATGCAATGAAATTATATCCTACTTGTGGTGCATTATTCGGGGTTAATTATGCTTAATGCTTGCTTACGAGACTATCCGTTTCTTGGTTGGTCGCTTCTCAATCTTTTGCTAGACTTCATTTTGCACTAAGTATGATCTCTACTTGTGCATCCAAAATCCTTTAAACCAGTTTTGCCACATGAGTCCACTATATCTACCTATATGCGGTATTATTTTGCCGTTCTAAGCAAATTTGCATGTGCCATCTCTAATTTTCAAAATAAACTTCTCTTTTGTGTGTTTGTTTCGCTCGCCGAGCGGTGAGGGGTGGCTAATATTTTCCATGCTAGATGTGTTATTCTCAAGATGAGTGTTTATGCACATGTCATTGCACGAGAGTAAGGCAAAGGTATTAGGGATGCCCAGTCCCAAAATGAAAAATGAATTTACTTTATGTTGTCAAATAATAAATTCCTTAGAAAGTGTTGGTATGGAGGGCAACCATGGATGCGGCTAGTGCTACCTCTTTTAGCACTGCGTTGGTTTTCCCCGAAGAGGAAGGGATGATGCAACAAAGTAGCGTAAGTATTTCCCTCATTTTTTGATAACCAAGGTATCAATCCAGTAGGAGGCTACGCACGAGCCCCTCGTACCTGCACAAAACAAATAAATCCTCGCAACCAACGCAAATAGGGGTTGTCAATCCCTATAGGGCCACTTACGAGAGTGAGATCTGATAGATATGATAAGATAATATTTTTGGTATTTTTATGATAAAGATGCAAAGTAAAATAAATGCAAAGTAAAATAGCAAAGTAAATAACTAAGTAGTAGGAGATTGATATGCTAAAGATAGACCCGGGGGCCATAGGTTTCACTAGTGGCTTCTCTCGAGAACATAAGTATTCTATGGTGGGTGAACAAATTACTATTGAGCAATTGACAGAATTGAGAATAGTTATGAGAATATCTAGGTATGATCATGTATATAGGAATCACGTCCGAGACAAGTAGACCGACTCCTGCCTGCATCTACTACTATTACTCCACTCATCGACCGCTATCGAGCATGCATCTAGAGTATTAAGTTAAAAACAGAGTAACGCCTTAAGCAAGATGACATGATGTAGAGGGATAGACTCATGCAATATGAAGAAAACCCCGTCTTGTTATCCTCGATGGCAATAATACAATACGTGCCTTGCTTCCCTTACTGTCACTGGGAAAGGACACCGCAAGATTGAACCCAAAGCTAAGCACTTCTCCCATTGCAAGAAAGATCAATCTAGTAGGCCAAACCAAACTGATAATTCGAAGAGACTTGCAAAGATAACCAATGATACATAAAAGAATTCAGAGAAGATTCAAATACTATTCATAGATAGACTTGATCATAAACCCACAATTCATCGGTCTCAACAAACACACCGCAAAAAGAAGATTACATCGAATAGATCTCCACAAGAGAGGGGGAGAACATTGTATTGGGATCCAAAAAGAGAGAAGAAGCCATCTAGCTACTAACTATGGACCCGTAGGTCTGAAGTAAACTACTCACACTTCATCGGAGAGGCTATGGTGTTGATGTAGAAGCCCTCTGTGATCGATGCCCCCTCCGGTGGAGCTTCGAAACAGGCCCCAAGATGGGATCTCATGGATACAGAAAGTTACGGCGATTAGGGTTTTGGCTCCGTATTTGATCATTTGGGGGCACGTGGGTATATATAGGAGGAAGAAGTACGTCGGTGGAGCGACAGGGGGCCCATGAGGGTGGAGGGCGCGCGGGGGGGGGGGGGGGAGGTTTCATTCCGTTTGGACTCCATTTGATATTCCTTTTCTTCAAAACCCTAAAACAGGCAAAAAACAACAATTCTGGGCTGGGCCTCCGGTTAATAGGTTAGTCCCAAAAATAATATAAAAGTGGATAATAAAGCCCAATAATGTCCAAAACAGTAGATAATATAGCATGGAGCAATCAAAAATTATAGATACATTGGAGACGTATCAAGCATCCCCAAGCTTAATTCCTGCTCGTCCTCGAGTAGGTAAATGATAAAAACAGAATTTTTGATGCGGAGTGCTACTTGGCATAATTTTAATGTAATTCTTCTTAATTGTGGTATGAATATTCAGATCCGAAAGATTAAAGACAAAAGTTCATATTGACATAGAAAATAATAATACTTCAAGCATACTAACAAAGCAATTATGTCTTCTCAAAATAACATGGCTAAAGAAAGTTATCCCTACAAAATCATATAGTCTGGCTATGCTCTATCTTCACCACACAAAATATTTAAATCATGCACAACCCCGATGTCAAGCCAAGCAATTGTTTCATACTTTTGACATTCTCAAAACTTTTTCAATCTTCACGCAATACATGAGCGTGAGCCATGGATATAACACTATAGGTGGAATAGAGTGGTGGTTGTGGAGAAGACAAAAAAGGGGAAGATAGTCTCACATCAACTAGGTGTATCGACGGGCTATGGAGATGCCCATCAATAGATATCAATGTGAGTGAGTAGGGATTGCCATGCAACGGATGCACTAGAGCTATAAGTATATGAAAGCTCAAAAAGAAACTAAGTGGGTGGGCATCCAACTTGCTTGCTCATGAAGACCTAGGGCAATTTTGAGGAAGCCCATCATTGGAATATACAAGCCAAGTTCTATAATGAAAAATTCCCACTAGTATATGAAAGTGATAACATGAGAGACTCTCTACTATGAAGATCATGGTGCTACTTTGAAGCACGAGTGTGGTAAAAGGATAGTAACATTGTCCCTTCTCTTTTTCTCTCATTTTTTTTTCATTTGGGCCTTTTCTCTTTTTTATGGCCTCTTTTCTGTTTTTTCGTCCGGAGTCTCATCTCGACTTGTGGGGGAATCGTAGTCTCCATCATCCTTTCCTCACTTGGGACAATGCTCTAATAATGATGATCATCACACTTTTATTTTTCTTACAACTCAATAATTACAACTCGATACTTAGAACAAGATATGACTCTATATGAATGCCTCCGGCGGTGTACCGGGATATGCAATGATTCATGAGTGACAAGTATGAAAGAATTATGAACGGTGGCTTTGCCACAAATACTATGTCAACTACATGATCATGCTAAGCAATATGACAATGATGGAGTGTGTCATAAACGGAACGGTGGAAAGTTGCATGGCAATATATCTCGGAATGGCTATGGAAATGCCATAATAGGTAGGTATGGTGGCTGTTTTGAGGAAGGTATATGGTGGGTGTATGATACCGGCGAAAGGTGCGCGATATTAGAGAGGCTAGCAAAGGTGGAAGGGTGAGAGTGCGTATAATCCATGGACTCAACATTAGTCATAAAGAACTCATATACTTATTGCAAAAATCTACAAGTTATTGAAGCAAAGTATTACGCGCATGCTCCTAGGGGGATAGATTGGTAGGAAAAGACCATCGCTCATCCCCGACCGCCACTCATAAGGAAGACAATCAATGAATAAATCATGCTCCGACTTCATCACATAACGGTTCACCATACGTGCATGCTACGGGAATCACAAGCTTCAACACAAGTATTTCTCAAATTCACAACTACTCAACTAGCATGACTTTAATATCACCATCTCCATGTCTCAAAACAATTATCAAGTATCAAACTTCTCATAGTATTCAACACACTCATAAGAGAGTTTTATTATTAATCTTGCATACCAAGCATATTAGGATTTTAAGCAAATTACCATGCTATTAAAACTCTCAAAATAATATAAGTGAAGCATGAGAGATCAATAGTTTCTATAAAACAAATCCACCACCGTGCTCTAAAATATATAAGTGAAGCACTAGAGCAAAATTATATAACTCAAAAGATATAAGCGAAGCACATAGAGTATTCTAACAAATTCCAAATCATGTATGGCTCTCTCAAAAGGTGTGTACAGAAAAGATGATTATGGTAAACTAACAAATAAAGACTCAAATAATACAAGATGCTCCAAGCAAAACACATATCGTGTGGCGAATAAAAATATAGCTCCAAGTAAAGTTACCGATAGAAGTAGACGAAAGAGGGGATGCCTTCCAGGGCATTCCCAAGCTTTGGCTTTTAGGTGTCCTTAGATTATCTTGGGGGTTACATGGGCATCCCCAAGCTTAGGCTCTTGCCACTCCTTATTCCATAATCCATCAAATCTTTACCCAAAACTTGAAAACTTCACAACACAAAACTTAAAGTAGAAAATCTCGTGAGCTCCGTTAGTGAAAGAAAACAAAAGACCACTTCAAGGTACTGTAATGAACTTATTCTTTATTTATATGGGTGTTATACCTACTGTATTCCAACTTATCTATAGTCTATAAACTAATTTACTAGCCATAGATTCATCAAAATAAGCAAACAACACACGCAAAACAGAATCTGTCAAAAACAGAACAGTCTGTAGTAATCTGTAGCTAGCGCAAGATTTGTAACCCCAAAAATTCTAAAATAAATTTCTGGACGATAGGAATTTATCTATTAATCATCTGCAAAAATAATTAACTAAATATCACTTCCCAAATAAAAATTACAGCAGTTCTCGTGAGCGCTAAAGTTTCTGTTTTTTACAGCAAGTTCAACAAGACTTTCCCCAAGTCTTCCCAACGGTTCTACTTGGCACAAACACTAATTAAACACAAAAACACAACCAAAACAGAGGCTAAATAATTTATTTATTACTAAACAGGAGCAAAAAGCAAGGAATAAAAAGAAAATCGGGTTGCCTCCCAACAAGCGCTATCGTTTAACGCCCCTAGCTAGGCATAACAAGCAAGAATAGATCTAGGTATTGCCATCTTTGGTAGGCAGTCCATAAGTGGCTCTCATAATAGATTCATAATGTAATTTAATTTTCTTTCTAGGAAAGTGTTCCATGCCTTTCCTTAATGGAAATTGGAATCTAATATTTCCTTCCTTCATATCAATAATTGCACCAATCGTTCTAAGGAAGGGTCTACCAAGAATAATAGGACATGAAGGATTGCAATCTATGTCAAGAACAATAAAATCTATGGGCACATAATTCCTATTTGCAACAATAATAACATCATTAATTCTTCTCATAGGTTTCTTAATAGTGGAATCCGCAAGGTGCAAGTTTAGAGAGCAATCATCAAAATCACAGAAACCTAACAAATCACACAAAGTCTTTGGAATCATGGAAACACTAGCACCCAAATCACACAAAGCATAGCATTCATGATCTTTAATTTTAATTTTAATAGTTGGTTCCCATTCCTCATAAAGTTTTCTAGGGATAGAAACTTCCAATTCAAGTTTTTCTTCATAAGATTGCATCAAGGCATCAACGATATGTTTAGTAAACGCTTTATTTTGACTATAAGCATGAGGAGAATTTAGCACGGATTGAAACAAGGAAATACAATCAATCAAAGAGAAATTTTCATAGTTAAATTCCTTGAAATCCACAATAGTGGGTTTAGCAACATCTAGGGTTTTAATTTCTTCAATCTCACTTTTATCAAGTTTAGCATCAAGATCAAAAGATTCTGAATTCTTGGAACGCCTTCTAGGTAAAGGTGGATCATATTAGGTCCCATCATTATCAAGATTCATATTGCAAAACAAAGATTTAATAGGGGACACATCAATAACTTTTAGATCTTCATCATTATTTTCATAGGAACTAAAAGAACACGTTTTTATAAAGGCATCTTTCTTAGCACGCATCCTAGGGGTTCTTTCTATGCACTCGTGAATGGAAATTCTCATGGCTTTGAGAGACTCATTGATATCATGCTTAGGTGGAATAGATCTAAGTTTCAAAGAATCAACATCAAGAGCAATTCTATCAATGTTCCTAGCCAAATCATCAATCTTAAGCAATTTTTCTTCAATCATAGCATTAAAATTCTTTTGCAAAGTAATAAATTCTTTAATATTAGAATAAAAATCAGAGGGCATCTTATTATAATTTCCATAAGAATTGTTGTAGGAATTACCATAATTATTAGAGGGCTTACTAGGATAAGGCCTACGATTGAAATTTCCTCTATACGCGTTGTTACCAAAATTGTTCCTACCAACAAAATTCACATCCATAGATTCATTATTATTCTCAATCAAAGTAGACAAGGGCATATCATTAGGATCAGAAGAAACACTCTTATTAGCAAATAATTTCATAAGTTCATCCATCTTTCCACTCAAAACATTAATTTCTTCTATCGCATGCACCTTTTATTAGTAGATCTTTCAGTATGCCATTGAGAATAATTAACCATAATATTATCTAGGAGTTTAGTAGCTTCTCCTAAAGTGATTTCCATAAAAGTGCCTCCCGCGGCCGAATCCAAAAGATTTCTAGAAGCAGAATTCAATCCGGCATAATTTTTTGTATAATCATCCACAAATTTAAACCATGAGTAGGGCAATTACGTATCATTAATTTCATTCTCTCCCAAGCTTGTGCAACATATTCATGATCAAGTTGCTTAAAGTTCATAATATCGTTTCTAAGAGAGATGATTTTAGCGGGAGGAAAATACTTAGAGATAAAAGCGTATTTGCACTTGTTCCATGAAGCAATACTAGTTTTAGGCAAAGATGAAAACCAAGCTTCAGCACGATCTCTAAGCGAAAAAGGAAATAGCTTCAATTTAACAATATCATTATCCACATCTTTCTTCTTTTGCATATCACACAAATCAATGAAGCTATTTAGATGGGTAGCGGCATCTTCACTAGGAAGGCCGGAGAACGGATCTTTCATGACAAGATTCAGCAAAGCAGTATTAATTTCACAAGATTCAGCATCAGTAAGAGGAGCAATCGGAGTGCTAATAAAATCGTTGTTGTTGGTATTGGTAAATTCACACAATTTAGTATTATCTTGAGCCATCGCGACAAACAAGCAAACTAACACACAAGCAAACAAAAAGCAAGCGGACAAAAAGGGCAAATAGAGAAAGAGAGGGAGGATAGAGAGAGAGAGGGCGAATAAAACGGCAAGGGTGAATTGGGGGGAGCGGAAATAAGAGGCAAATGGCAAATAATGTAATGCGGGAGATAAGGGTATGTGATGGGTACTTGGTATGTTGATTTTTGCGTAGACCTCCCCGGCAACGGCGCCAGAAATCCTTCTTGCTACCTCTTTTAGCACTGCATTGGTTTTCCCCGAAGAGGAAGGGATGATGCAGCAAAGTAGCGTAAGTATTTCCCTCAGTTTTTGAGAACCAAGGTATCAATCCAGTAGGAGGCTATGCGCAAGTCCCTCATACCTGCACAAAACAAATAAATCCTCGCAACCAACGCAAATATGGGTTGTCAATCCCTATAGGGCCACTTACGAGAGTGAGATCTGATAAATATGATAAGACAATATTTTTGGTATATTTATGATAAAGATGCAAAGTAAAATAAACGCAAAGTAAAATAGCAAAGTAAATAGCTAAGTAGTAGGAGATTGATATGATAAAGATAGACCCGGGGGCCATAGGTTTCACTAGTGGCTTCTCTCGAGAGCATAAGTATTCTACGGTGGGTGAACAAATTACTGTTGAGCAATTGACAGAATTGAGCATAGTTATGAGAATATCTAGGTATGATCATGTATATAGGCATCACGTCCGAGACAAGTAGACCGACTCCTGCCTGCATCTACTACTATTACTCCACTCATCGACCGCTATCCAGCATGCATCTAGAGTATTAAGTTAAAAACAGAGTAACGCCTTAAGCAAGATGACATGATGTAGAGGGATAGACTCATGCAATATGAAGAAAACCCCATCTTGTTATCCTCGATGGCAACAATACAATACGTGCCTTGCTGCCCTTACTGTCACCGGGAAAGGACACCGCAAGATTGAACCCAAAGCTAAGCACTTCTCCCATTGCAAGAAAGATCAATCTAGTAGGCCAAACCAAACTGATAATTCGAAGAGACTTGAAAAGATAACCAATCATACATAAAAGAATTCGGAGAAGATTCAAATATTATTCATAGTTAGACTTGATCATAAACCCACAATTCATCGGTCTCAACAAACACACCGCAAAAAGAAGATTACATCGAATAGATCTCCACAAGAGAGGGGGAGAACATTGTATTGAGATCCAAAAAGAGAGAAGAAGCCATCTAGCTACTAACTATGGACCCGTAGGTCTGAAGTAAACTACTCACACTTCATCGGAGAGGCTATGGTGTAGATGTAGAAGCCCTCCATGATCGTTTCCCCCTCCGGCGGAGCTCCGGAACAGGCCCCAGGATGGGATCTCGGGGATACAGAAAGTTACGGCGGTGGAATTAGGGTTTTGGCTCCGTATCTGATTGTTTGGGGGTACGTGGGTATATATAGGAGGAAGAAGTACGTCGGTGGAGCAACAGGGGGCCCACGAGGGTGGAGGGCGCGCCTGGGGGGGGGGGGCAGGCGCGCCCCCTACCTCATGGCCTCCTGTTAGTTGGCTTGAAGTAGGGTCTAAGTCTCCTGAGTTGTATTCAGTGAGAAAATCACGTTCCCGAAGGTTTCGTTCCGTTTGGACTCTGTTTGATATTCCTTTTCTTCGAAACCCTAAAACAGGCAAAAAACAACAATTCTGGGCTGGGCCTTCGGTTAATAGGTTAGTCCCAAAAATAATATAAAAGTGGATAATAAAGCCCAATAATGTCCAAAACAGTAGATAATATAGCATGGAGCAATCAAAAATTATAGATACGTTGGAGACGTATCAGCTAGCCATGGAAAGTGAAAGTATAGTGGAAAAAGAAATAAACTTCATGTTCTGTTTGGGAACCGCCTATGATATATCTAAGCATGGAAAGTATTGGGAACTCTAAGTCATTTTTGTTGGTGGCAAGGACACACCTCCCAAAATGTTTTTATCTCTAAGTTTCTCGCTTTGAGCTCTAGCACCTCTACAAATCCCTACTTCCCTCTGCGAAGGGCCTTTCTTTTACTTTATGCAATTTTCATTTTTGAATTTGAGTCTCCACCTTCTCTTATAAAAAGCACCAACTAAGAGGCAATATGTAATGGGGAACGTAGTAATATCAAAAAAATCCTACGTACACACAAGATCCATCTAGGTGATGAATAGCAACGAGAGGGGGAGAGTATGTCTATGTACCCTCATAGACCGAAAGCGGAAGCGTTATGAAACGCGGTTGATGTAGTCGAACATCTTCGCGATCCAACCGATCAAGTACCGAACGCACGGCACCTCCGCGATCTGCACACGTTCAGCTCGGTGACGTCCCACGTACTCTTGATCCAGTTGAGGCCGAGGGAGAGTTTCATCAGCACGACAACGTGATGATGGTGATGATGAAGTTACTGACACAGGGCTTCGCCTAAGCACTACAACGATATGACCGAGGTGGAAATATGTCGAGGGGGGCACCGCACACGGCTAAACAATCAACTTGTGTGTCTATGGGGTGCCCCTTCCCCTGTATATAAAGGAGTGGAGGAGGGGAGGGCCGGCCCTCATAGGGTGCGCCCAAGGGGGGAGTCCTACTCCCAGTAGGAGTAGGTTTCCCCCCTTCCTAGTAGGAGTAGGAGAAGAAGGAAGAGGGAGAGAGAGGGAAGGAAAGGGGAGCTGCCCCCCCCACCCAATTCGGATTGGGATTGGGGGGCTCCTCTCTCCCACTAAGGCCTAATAAGGCCCATTGACTCCCCGGGGGGTTCCGGTAACCCCTCAGTACTCCGGTAAATGCCCGAACTCATCCGGAACCATTACGATATCCAAACATAGCCTTCCAATATATCGATCTTTATGTCTCGACCATTTCAAGACTCCCCGTCATGTCTGTGATCACATCCGGGACTCCGAACTACCTTCGGTACATTAAAACACATAAACTCATAATACCGATCGTCATCGAACGTTAAGCGTGCGGACCCTGCGGGTTCGAGAACTATGTAGACATGACCGAGACTCATCTCCGGTCAATAACCAATAGCAGAACCTGGATGCTCATATTGGTTCTGACATATTCTACGAAGATCTTTATCGGTCAAACCGCATAACAACATATGTTGTTCCCTTTGTCATCAATATGTTACTTGCCCGAGATTCGATCGTCGGTATCTCAATACCTAGTTTAATCTCGTTACCGGCAAGTCTCCTTACTCGTTCCGTAATGTAACATCCTGCAACTAACTCATTAGTCACATTACTTGCAAGGCTTATAGTGATGTGCATTACCGAGAGAGCCCAGAGATACCTCTCCGATACACGGAGTGACAAATCCTAATCTTGATCTATGCCAACTCAACAAACACCATCGGAGACACCTGTAGAGCATCTTTATAGTCACCCAGTTACGTTGTGACGTTTTATAGCACACTAAGTGTTCCTCCGATATTCGGGAGTTGCATAATCTCATAGTCATAGGAACATGTATAAGTTATGGAGAAAGCAATAGCAATAAACTAAACGATCATACTGCTAAGAGAACGGATGGGTCTTGTCCATCACATCATTCTCTAAGATGTGATCCCATTCATCAAATGACAACACATGTCTATGGCCAGGAAACTTAACCATCTTTGATTAATGAGCTAGTCAAGTAGAGGCATACTAGGGACACTCTGTTTGTCTATGTATTCACACATGTACTAAGTTTCCGGTTAATAAAATTCTTGAATGAATAATAAAAATTTATCATGATATAAGGAAATATAAATAACAACTTTATTATTGCCTCTAGGGCATATTTCCTTCAGTCTCCCACTTGCACTAGAGTCAATAATATAGTTCACATCGCCATGTTATTTAACATCAATAGTTCACATTACCATGTGATTAGTTCACATCGCCATGTGACTAATACCCAAAGGGTTTTGGTAGATTCAATAATCTAGTTCACATCATTATGTGATTAACACCCAAAGAGTACTAAGGTGTGATCATGTTTTGCTTGTGAGAGAAGTTTAGTCTACTGGTCTGCAACATTCACATCCATATGTATTTTGCAAATTTCTATGTCTACAATACTCTGCACGGAGGTACTCTATCTAATTGCTCCCACATTCAATATGTATCTAGATCGAGATTTAGAATCATCTAGATCGGTGTCAAAAGCTTGCATCGACGTAACTCTTTACGACAAACTCTTTTATCACCTCCATAACTGAGAAATATTTCCTTAGTCCTCTAAGGATAATTTTAACCACTATCCAGTGATCTACTCCTAGATCACTATTGTATCCCCTTGCCAAAATCATGCTAAGGTATACAATAGATCTGGTACATAGCATAACATACTTTATAGAACCTATTACTGAGGCATAGGGAATGACTTTTTCATTCTCTTTCTATTTTCTGTCGTGGTCAGGTTTTGAGCCTTTACTCAACTTCACACTGTAAGTGCATCTAGTGCCCCTTAGTGATTTTGGTGTATTGAAGACTTATAGGTTAAGGGACTAATGCGTTTGTGAGTGTACACAGGTCTATAAGTCTATGAGGAGTTTGATATTTACAGGAAAAGTCGACCCCTAAAAATGAATATCTTCGACTGAAGATTTTTGTATTCCTGAAGACTTTCATGAAGACTTTGAAAGTGAAGAAATTGGTGTGTCCGTGAAGACTTGATATTCATGCGAGGAATATGAAGCTTGAAGACTTTAGTTTTCATAGTTTTGTTTTTCTCTTTCTTGAGTCATAGGAAACACCGTACTGTTAAAGGGGGTCGAGGAAATAGTAAGGAAAAATTTCCATGTGATGCTCAACTCAAAATCCTACACCTACCAATCCCTTCGAGTGAAGCCATTGGAAATCTCATACAGTTCAGTCAATTTCTTCAGTGACAGAGATGAAGTTCTTCTTGTCTCTGAGGAATTTGTCCTGACTGAGGAGTTAGGAATTCGCCAGTGCGGATTGCCTACACAGTGAGGAACATGATATCCCTGAGGATTTTTCTACTCAAATTCCGACTGTTGCTGTGCTATGCGCCAGCTGTCCCAAAATATCTATCCACCTAATGGTCATATCATTGAAGGGCATTTATGTCTTATCATGTCGGGCTGCTCCCTAGGCTATAAATAGCCGCCCCCTATAACCACTAGTTGGTTGGCTGCTCCGAGAGAAACTGACACTTGTCATTTGAGAGCAACCCATCCTCTGAGGACTTTGAGCGAAAATCATCAAGTGAGGAAAAACCCAAAACCCAAACACCTACAAACCCCAAGTGATTGAGCATCACTGAAGAGATTGATCCCACGTGGATCCGACGCTTGTTACCTTTGAAGACTGTGCTTCTTCCAGACGATTAGGCGTCATGGCCTAGAGCATCCAAGAGGAATTGTGGATCGCCGAGTGACCGAGTTTGTGAAGGTTTGGAAGTCGCCTGAAGACTTACCACGAGTGATTGGACAAGGTTAGTGTGACCTTAGTTCAAGTAGAATACGGTGAGGACTGGGTGTCCTGAGCTGCGTGTTCAGGACTGGGTGTCCGGGACTGTGTGTCCTCGAGTTTAAATACTCAGCCGCTCCAACCAGACGTACAACTGAGACAACAGTTGGAACTGGTCTACCGAATCATTATCTTCACCAAGCTTACTGGTTCTATTCCTCAACTCTTTCATTTCCTCATAACTGTGTTGTGTGTTTGTTCATATCTGTGTTTGAAGACTTTGACTAAAGATTTTCTCAATTTCCTTAGTTCAATTTCTTCAGTCTGTTTTGTCTTCATCCTGTGTTATCCTGTGATTACGCTTCCTGTACTCTGTGCCTGTCTTCATTTCATCATGATGACTATGCTTGTATTCTGTTATGTTTACTTTTGAGTACTTATTTCGCTGCTAGTAGTTCTTCGCTAAGGAATTTCCTCACCGGCAAATTCCTCAGTGAAGAATTTCATAAAAATCTCCTATTCACCCCCTCTAGTCGATATAACGCACTTTCAATTGGTATCAGAGCAAGGTACTCCCTTGTTCTGTGTGATTTTGGTTTAACCGCCTGGAGTTTTAGTTATGTCGACCGCAGGTATGATCAAGGTCTCTGCTGGGTGTCCTACCTTCGACGGGACGGACTACCACTACTGGAAGAATAAGATGCGAATGCATCTTGAAGCAATTGATAACGATCTCTGGTATGTTGTGGAAAATGGTGTTCCCTCAGTCACACCTTCTCTGAATGCTGCTGATGTGAAGAGATTCAAGCAACTCGACTCTCAAGCGAAGAATATCATATGTGACCATCTGAGCAAAGGATAGTATGGCAGAGTGAGTGCTTTGGAGACAGCGAAGCTTATCTGGGACAGGTTGTCCATAGTGAATGAAGGAGTCTCAACTCAGCGTGACTCTTGAGTTGATGTTCTTCGCAATCTCTTCAACCGCTTCAAAAGACTCAACAAGGAAAATGTTCAACAAAACTTCAATCGCCTCACTGACATCTCAAATGAGCTTCAAGCACTTGGTGCCACTGACATCATCGACCATGAGGTGGTGAAGAAATTGCTGAGATCGCTTGATTCCTCATTTGACACTCTAGCATTGATGATACAAGAACATGCTGATTACAAGTCACTTGATCCCGCTAATATTCTTGAGAGGCTAAATACTCATGAGTTCCAACTTGCTGAAAAGAGAGATCTCTATGGTTCAAGCTATGGCAGATCACGTGCACTAAAGGCCAAGGCAGTATCTGAGTCCGAAGATGAAGACTCTGGTAGCAGCCTTGGTGACCCTAAAGAACTGAGCCATGATCTGGCTCTGCTCGTGAAGAAGTTCCAAAAGTTCTCAAGGCGTGGTCGCCTTGGAAGACCCTCAAGGAGCAATGATTCCTCATCAAGTGACTACAAGAGGAGGCTCTGCCACAAATGCAAGAAGCCTGGGCATTACATTCAAGACTGTCCTCAATGGGAAAAGGAATCAAAGAAGAAGAAATACAAGGATTACAGTTCTGATGATGCGAAGAAAAAGAAGAAATCCTCAAAATCCTCATCATCAAAATCCTCAAAGCCTTCATATCACAAGAAGAGCAGCTCCAAGAAGGACAGGGCATTCATTGGCAAGGAAATGGACTCTGAGGCTGAATCTGAAGAAAATGAGGAAGATGAGTCATCTGAGGAGTCCGAATCCGGAGTGGCGAGCCTAGCTCTCGCTACTGCATTTGTTAGCAAGTCTATCTTCAACACTGAAGAAAATAATCTCACCAACAAAGCTGATGAAGGGGATGATGACTACGCTCCCACCTACTGCTTCATGGCAAAGGGTGCCAAGGTACTCAAGTATACCTCATCTGAATCAAGTGAGAATGAATCTAATGAAAATCTTAAGCCCGGCTATTCTAAACTTGCTAAGATGGCTGTAAAACAACAAAGGGCTTTAGAAAAGGTTCAAAACATGCTAGACAAAAGTGATGATATGTTGGGTGTTGGGGGGTGCTGATTCCACCAACACCTATGGGGACAGGGCCCCTTTCGGTTCGGTGGGAGGCGGAGAGCGCACAAAGAGCGGATTGAGGCGGTGCACGCGGGCGATTTTACCCAGCTTCAGGCCGCACGGATGCGTAAAACCCTACTGCTGCTTGTTTGTGTGTATTGAATCTTTGCTCAGGAGCGATCGACGCTACTAGACTGAGCGTGGGAGTGTTTCTGGTGTCTCCAATGAGCCGAACTGGCCGAACCTCCTCTCCGTTGCGCCTGGGCCTCCTTTTATACTTTCAAGGGGTCACCGACAGGTGGCAACGTAGACTAGAAGGGTAAAAATGGAAAAGGATGCGGTAGGTGCAGCTACCGCTACTGTGGATACAGTGCGCCCTACCTAACTCTGACGGCAGGGGACAAGGGCATTAAATGTCTGTCTGAGTCTCCTAAACAGTACGAAAGGTGACCGTTAGGAGCGCCACCGTTTGCCACGATGGGCTTCTCTTCATCTCCGCTTGCCACCACGTACCCCTAGCTGCACGGCCTCCTGCCACGTGTGCTTGGGAGAGTCCCAGAGCGACACGTTAGCAGGTGTGCTGGAGCGCAGGCACGAAGTGGGGGTTTCCCGCGGCAAGCTCCTTGCCGCGGCCGTTGTCTTGTCGCGTCCGGAAGCTTGTCGCTCACCGGATCTTGCCGGGATGCAGGGCGCGTCGCGGCAAGCTTTCTTGGTATGCCTTGAGTGGCCTTCCCGGCAAGCTCCTCTTGCCGGGGTCTTGTCTCTTCCCGGCAAGCTCCTCTTGCCGGGGCCTTGGTTGGTCTTCCTGGCAAGATCCTCATGCCGGGGCCTTGGTTTGAGTACTTTGTTCTTGAATGGTCTTCAAGGGATCCACGGAGGGTCTTGGCGGTCACCGCGGCAAGCCTTGCCGCGGGGTGCTGCAACTGCCCGTGCACGAGTTCGGGATACTAGGGTACCCCTACTCTAGTACACCGACAGGAGCCCCCGGGCCTGGGCCATACACGGTGCCGAGCGCTGTTGGGCCAGGCCCAAAACAGTGCACGGGCACGCGCGGCCTAGGTCACGCCGAATCTAACTCCGCTCCCACCGCGCACGCCCAGAACGGCACGCGTCAAACGCGGCGTCGTGGGAGAGATCGTGGGAGGTTGTTCATTTGGAAGGCCGAAACGTCCGCCCCGTCCCTCTTTATAAGCAGGGGAAACAGGGGCATTTCCTCCATCTTCACCATTTGCTGCTGCAACCTCAGAAACCTCCGCCGCCCTCTTCCGCTTCCAAAGTCGAAAGAGAGCAGCGCTCCGCTCCCGTTGCCGTCGCCACCACCAGCGCCGTCGATCTCCCCCATCGTCTCCGCCATGCCTCCGAAGCCCGGGAAGGGGAAGGCCACGAAGGCCGCGGCTGCGAAAGCTGTGAAGTCGACCGAAGCGCAGCGGCTTGAGGCGCTGCGGAAGGAGCGGGCCACTCCCCCCCCCCCCGAGCTCTCCGCGGAGGAGCTGAGGGAGTGGTATTATCTCTTCTGGTCGACGGAGACGCGGGCACATCCGCGCACGAAGGTACTCTCCGCCGTCGCCTCGCAAGCAGCTCCAGTTGGCGGATATCCTTTCTTTGCCGTGTTCTTCTACTGCGGGCTCTGCCCGCCATTCTCTGATTTCTTCTGTGATATCATGAACACCTACGGGCTCCACCTCCTTGATTTTACCCCCAACGCCGTTCTGACCATGGCAGTTTTCGCCCATCTATGCGAAAACTTTGTCGGAGTCCACCCCAAACTAGCTCTCTTCCGCCATTTCTTTATGCCTCGTGTTGAGAGAGGGGAACCTCTTGCCGGCGGGATCGCCTGGATCTCGCGGGCCGGAAAGAAGGAGACCTATCTGGAGGGGGAGCTCCGCAACAAGTGGGACGAGTGGAGAGCCGATTGGTGCTGGGTTGTAGAAGAGAGCCCGCAGCCGTTCACCGCCCTGCGCCAAGCCCCAGCAGTGCGCGGCAATGACTAGAGCGCTCTGTCCGTGGACGACGACAAGCTGACGATCGCCACCACTCGGATCTTGCGTCTCAGGCTTGCCGGGCTGACTGTAGGAGCTGTCGGCGCAGATTTCCTTCGTCGGCGCATCGCCCCTCTGCAGGCGAGGGGGAGACCTGCCTGGGAATTTGGAGGCCCGGCAGATATCATGAGGTTGCACCCAGGCCTCAACTTCAACTTCACCGTCATAGAGTTGGACGGGATACTCAAGGAGATATTCAAGCACGACCCACAGCATCCCGAGTGGTTCAGGTTGCCGGCAGGCGTCGTTCCTCTGTGCAACAACTCCTCGCGTGACCGCATCTGCGCAATGATGCTGTTGTGTGACTCGCACGGGATCGCTCCAACTTGGCAAGAGCCCACCGGCGACGTTGTGCAGCAGTTTCTTTGACAGCCTAGTGGAGGTGGCGGTCAATGCTGACGAGAAGAAACTCCTCACTCGCGACACCACTGAGCAAGAGATGGAGCGCATCGCCACCAGGGCGGAAGAGGCGGCGGCAGCCGCGGCCGCGGGTGAATTCGGGTTCACCGTGGAGGAAGCGGACGCGGCGTTGACGATGAGTATTGCCGAACGGGAGCAGCCCGAAGAGGAAGAAAAGCTCGCTGCGCCCGACGCCGAGTCGAACGAACCCGCCGAGGGTGCGAGCGGCCCGCCATCTCCGAGGAGCTTGCCGCGAGCAGGGTCCGCAGCGCAGCCAAGAAGGCGCCTCCACAGGGTTGGCGACGTAGCAGGGTGGCAAGTGGGTCAACAGCCGCAGCGTCGCACGACGCGCTCTCCCGTGGCAAGTACGGTTGCCGTGGGAGCGCCTCCTGCCGCAGCGACAACTGAAGCAGGGTCGTCTCGGGCTGGCGCCGCAGCCCCCGCCAAGTGGCCAAGGGATCCCACCCCTCCACCTCGTCGTGCCGGAGGTGGGCCGAACTTCGACCTCTCCGCGCTCAGCTCCGACGAGGAGGAGGAAGAAGAGTAAGATTCCCTTGTTGTTCTTGTAGTTCTTCAACTTGCTGGTGTTATCTTGCATCTGATCTGGCCCAGAGGGCGGCGAAGAGGGCCAAGACTCAGGTGGCGGTCATCGAGGACGAGCCCACTGCGACGATAGGAGGCGCGCCCGGGACCACCTTGCCGGATCCGACCATCACTTCGCAGAGCAGCCCCCAGCGTGAGCATATGGTTTATTTTCTGCTTCTGGGTGCGCGTGGTTGCTCTTTTCCTTTGTTGACATCTGATCACTGGTTTGTTTGTGCAGGAGTAGAACAGCTTGATTAGGAGGGCGTGGTGATCTCCTCCGACTCGTCGTCTGCTTCGACTACGCCGCCAAGGGCGGACTCCCCGGCAAAGGAGCGTCCTCCGGTAAGGGAGGAGCCTCCGGCAAGGGAGGAGTCTCCAGCAAGGGACAGCGCTAACGATCCGCCGGTGGTGGAGGTCACGACAGCAGATCCTAGCACAGGTAGCCCTTCTTGCCCGAAACTTTCCTTGTAGTCTTCTGCTGATTTCTCTTCTCGAACACTTGTTTGATTTCTCCTTCTTCTTTGGTCGTCAGACCCACCCTCCACGGATCCGATGGAGACCGAGGCGGGCGGCGAGGAAGACGCGCGCGGTAATACTAATGATGCCGCGGCCACCAAAGAAGGAGCCGGCGCTGACGTGCCCGCCGGCGAAGAGGCCGCCAAGACTGCTGCCGAAGAAGCTGGCGGGGGATCTGGCGATCGCACTGACGGCCCTGAGGCCGCAGGAGCGTCGGGCGCTGCACCGACCGCCGATCCCTCCGCCGCTGCCGCAGCGTCAGGCTCCGAGGAGCCCCAGTCCGGCGCCTATCTGAAGGCTGGCGAGGGCATCTTCATCAAGCTCCCCTGGACGTCGAGCTCCAGGGCGCCGGTGGAAGGAGAAGCTCTGGATGGGGAGGTGCTTGCCTCCGCCGGGTTGTCGATCGTCGACGCGCCGGGAAGCAGCAGCGGCGAGCCTGAGGAGGAGCGGCTGCTACGGAGGCTGCTGGCGCTCTACCGCGCCCGCCAGGTCAAGTTGGAGTCCCGGGAAGCGCTTGTCGCGAGGGCGAGCATGGACATAGAGAAGCGCGCGGAGGAGCTCCGGGGTCTTCGCCAAGAAACTCTCCGGGCCTTGGCGGAGGAGCGGGAGCAGCTTGCTGAGGAGCGGAAGGCCTTCCTCCTCGAGAAAGCTGAGGCCGAAGAGCAGCAGCGGCTCACCGGCGAGAAGCTGTACGCGCGAGAAGGCGAGCTGACTCAGCGGAAAGTGAACCTCGACAGCCACGAAGAGGAGCTTGCCGCGCGCGAACGGGCACTTGGCGGGACGCTTCAAGAGGCAAAGGATACGGCTGCGGCTGCCGAGGCCGCCAAGAAAGAATTGGAGGTAAAGGTGGCGCAGCTAGAAGCTGATCTGAAGGTTGGTGGCAAAGAGCTTGCCGCGCTCAAGCTAGAGCGCGAGAAGGACGCCCTTGCCCACGGTGAGTTGCAGGGCCAACTCTCCGAGAAGGGCAAAGAGCTGCGTGCCGCCAAGGATTCCAACGCTGATCTGGAGCTGAAGCTGGCCACCTTGACGGAGACGTTGGACAGCGCTAGGAAACAGGAGGCAGACTTGAAGAAAGACATCAAGGCCAACGATGCGCTGCTGGCGAGGGCCGCCGAAACCCAGAATCTCCTCAGAGATACCGTGGAGCTCTGGACGGAGGGCCTTGTGAACATTGCTGCAGTTATCGAAGAGGAGTTGGTGCAATTGGGGGTGGAAGGCTTCGGGTACTCCTCCGACGAGAACCTCCAACCCAGCGCCAAGCTCACTCTGTTCTTCAAAGGCGTGGCGGCGGCGCTCCAGCAACTCCGGGAACAGATCCCAAAGCAGTTGGCCGACAAGTCACGCTCGATTTGTGCCGGAGTTCTGGAGAAAGTGCTGGTGAAGGTGGCCTTCCGCAATCCGGGCCTCAACCTCACCAACGTCCTCAAGAAGCTGCCGGCGGACGCTGATCTCGACGCACTTAAGGCCCTCGTCGCACCCATTGTGGACAGGGTGAACGAGGTCAAAAGGGTCGACGACGGCCGCGTAGATTAGGCCGTCCATTTTCTTCTTTCCTTGTCGCTGCCAGCCATGTCATGGGAACACTTTATTAGAGGCGCGACAAGTTATTTTTGTAATATAACTCTATCTTAGGCAGAAAATTGCTGTGTTACTTCCTTTACTCGACTCTTGGCTTTGTATGGTCCTGCCCTACGCTTTCTAGAGAAACTTGCCGGTGCAGGCACCCTTGTCGCGAGCACCGAGTGTGGAACTTCAGCAGCCTGCTGGCGGGGTCGCTACCGACAAGCAACCTTGTCGCAACTAGTTGCAGCTCACTTAAGTTGTTGAGCGGACTCGAAACAAGGTAAGGGCGCTAGCAGCTCACTTAAGTTGCTGAGCGGACTCGAAGCAAAGTAAGGGCGCTAGCAGCTCACTTAAGTTGTTGAGCGGACTCGAAACAAAGTAAGGGCGTAGCTAGCTGCGAATTGGTTCCTCCGCGCACAGGTTTTCCATACAAAGCATGGTCGTTCAAGGAAAATAACTCAAAAACTTAAAAAACTGATTGCTCAAGCTTTAGCAACTTAGCTTTTGTGTCGTCTGCTTCTCGGCAAGGAGAAACTTTTTTGAACGGCCTGGTCCACACCATTATCTTCTCCTTCCCTCCCCGGTAAACCTTGTGGGCGAGGGAACCTTCCTTCTTTTGAGAAAGAAACAGAGAAATAAAGTAATGATATGGAGCCTTGGGCTCGTTATCGCTTACCGGGGTCTGGTGCTGCACAAAGTGTCAGATAATATATGCGAAAAAGGATTATAGCATAAAAGAAAGCTGACAAGATGTGCGGGGCACATGAACTTTACTAGTGCACGGGGTCTGCGCCCGGCTCTGTACAAAGGATTACATGCAACAACGGTAAGACTTGTACAGAAAGGTGGTTGCCGGACAGGGTCCGACAACCGCGCCTTATGGGTAAAACTTACGAAGATGCTCGATGTTCCAGGAGTTGCTCACCGGAATGCCATCTTCGGCCTCAAGGCGGACAGCGCCGGGCCTAGTGACTCGTTTCACCCGATAAGGGCCTTCCCACTTCGGCGTCAACTTGTTGGAATTCTTGGCCGACTGAACGCGCCGAAGAACAAGGTCGCCTTCCTCGAGACTCCTGGCATTGACTCTGCGGCTATGGTAGCGACGCAGAGCTTGCTGGTAGCGAGCGGCTCGCTCAGCATCTTGGAGACGGTCTTCCTCAAGGAGTAGCGCGTCATCTTGCTGCAGCTGCTCTTGCTCGAGCTCATCATAAGCGAGCACTCGAGGTGACCCGTATACGAGTTCCGTGGGGAGAACTGCGTCCGCTCCATAGACTAGAGCGAAGGGTGTCTGGCCAGTGGCTCGATTTGGCGTCGTCCTGATCGACCAAAGAACCACCGGCAGCTCCTCGATCCAGTTTCTTCCGCACTTGTGCAGCCTATCGAAAGTTCTGGTCTTGAGGCCTCGCAGCACTTCAGCGTTTGCCCTCTCCGCTTGACCGTTGCTTCTCGGATGAGCAACAGAAGCGAAGCAGACCTTGGCGCCAAGATCTTGGATGTACTGCATGAAGGTGCGGCTCGTAAATTGCGTGCCGTTGTCGGTGATGATCCTGTTCGGGATCCCGAAACGGCAAACAATCGACCTGAAGAACTTGACTGCTGACTGTGCTGTCACCTTCCTCACTGGTTCCACTTCCGGCCACTTTGTGAACTTGTCGATTGCAACGTACAAGAACTCAAAGCCCCCGACAGCTCGGGGGAAGGGGCCGAGGATGTCGAGCCCCCAGACCAAAAATGGCCAGGATAAAGGGATTGTCTGGAGAGCTTGAGCTGGCTGGTGTATCTGTTTGGAATGGAACTGGCACGCTTCACACTTGGTTACTTGTGCAGTTGCATCCTGGAGGGCTGTCGGCCAGAAGAAGCCTTGTCGGAATGCTTTGCCGACAAGTGCTCTTGCGCCAATGTGGTGACCACATATGCCTCCATGTATCTCTGCCAACAGCTGTTGTCCATCTTCCTGGCGAATGCACTTCAATTTCACACCGTTGAGTCTTATTCTGTACAGTGTGCTGTCGACAAACTTGTACATACTTGACTGCCGGGCTACTTTTTCAGCTTCTTCTTGGTCTTCGGGAAGCTCTCCTGTCTGAAGGAAACGGACAATTTGCTGCGCCCATGCTGGAGCTTGCGGCTCGACAACAAGGACTAAAGGCATATTTGTTGCTGCGGGAACATCCGCTTCTACGGCAAGAACCTGCGGCTCTGCCGGAGCGTGATATTCCCCGGGAAGCTTGCCGGAGCAGAACTTGTCAGGAGCGTTTGCTTCGACAGAACAAACCATAAAGTTTGTCGGAGCAGACTGCCCCTCAACATCCTTGGTGTTGATCTTGGGGACTTTCTTGGCGGCGGCTTCGGGGAGCTCTGCCGGAAAGTAGTCACCAAAAACCAACTTCCTCTTCTTATTCTGTCTAGTTGATGGTGTCACGGAAGGTTGAGTCAGCTTGAGCACAAAGATCCCTGGTTCCACAGGCAACTTTAGTGCAGCGCATTTTGACAGGCCATCAGCAATGTCATTCTGAGCTCTTGGGATATGCTCCATTTGTAGGCCGTCAAAGCGCTCTTCTAGCTTTCTCACTTCATCAACATAAGCTTCCATCAATGGACTCTGGTAGTTCTTGTTCACTTGGCGGACGACAAGCTGTGAGTCACCCCTGATAATGAGCTTCTTGATCCCAAGGTCGGCTGCGATTCTGAGACCGGCAAGCAATCCTTCATACTCTGCAGTATTGTTGGTCGCTTGCTCTTTGGGAAAGTGCATCTGGACTTCGTACTTGAGGTGCTCTCCAGTGGGTGCGATAAGCAGCACGCCAGCACCGGCGCCTTGCAGTGAGAAGGCACCATCAAAGTACATCAGCCACTCTTTGCTTGACTCCTTGACGGGGATGCTTGTCTCTCGAATTTCTTCATCTGGAGTTGGCGTCCACTCTGCTATGAACTCTGCCAATGCCCTGCTTTGGATAGTTGCAGTGCTCTCAAACTTGAGGCCAAAGCTTGACAGTTCCAAGGCCCACTCGACAATCCTGCCTGTTGCTTCTGGATTTTGCAGTATCCTCTCCAGCGGAAAGCGAGTGACGACTGTGATCTCGTGTGCCTGGAAGTAATGGCGCAGCTTTCTCGAGGCCATGAGAAGGCCGAAAAGCAATTTTTGCACACCAGAGTACCTCGACCTAGCCCCCTGGAGAAGGGAGCTGACAAAGTAAACTGGGCGCTGCACCATCTTATTCTGCACGTCCTTGCACGTCTGCGCAGATCCATCTTTGTCGGGACCAGAGCTTGCCGGACCAGAGCTCGCCGGACCAGAGCTTGCCGGAGAAGCCCCCTGCTTGTCGCTGGATTCACTTGCCGCGGTTGCTGGCTCATCGTCCGCCTCCCTCTCCGCTACTAACGCAGCACTAACCACTTGATTGGTTGCCGCTAGGTACAGCAGCAACTTCTCTTGTGGCTTAGGTGCGACAAGTATTGGAGTGGAGGACAGGTACCTCTTCAAGTCCTGCAGCGCAGCCTCCGCTTCCGGAGTCCATTTCATTGGACCTGCCTTTTTCAATATTTTGAAAAACGGCAGGGCACACTCAGTAGACTTAGAGATAAACCTGCTAAGAGCAGCCATGCAACCGGCAAGCCTTCGCACATCCTTGACGCGCTTCGGTGCTTCAATCTGCTCGATGGCCTTAATCTTGTCGGGATTGGCTTCAATTCCCCGCTGAGACACAAAGAACCCGAGAAGCTTGCCGGAAGGGACTCCAAACACGCACTTCTCGGGGTTGAGTTTGAGGTTGATCTTGCGCAGATTTGCAAAAGTTTCTTCTAAATCTTGGATCAGGGTAGCCTTGTCCTTGCTCTTGACCACTATATCATCCATGTAGGCTTCCACATTTCTGTGTATCTGTGGCTCAAAAGCGACATGGACTACTCTTGCAAATGTTGAACCAGCATTCTTCAACCCAAAGGGCATCCGTACAAAACAGTATGTGCCACAAGGGGTGATAAATGTGGTTTTCTCCTCATCCTCTTCTGCCATGAAGATTTGATGGTATCCTGAATACGCATCAAGAAATGAAAGCAAATCACATCCAGCTGTGGAGTCAACAATCTGGTCAATGCGCGGCAAGGGAAATGGATCTTTGGGACAAGCTTTATTGACATCAGTGAAGTCTATACAAAGCCTCCATTTCCCGTTCGCCTTGCGCACGACTACAGGATTGGCCAACCACGTGGGATGGAGCACTCCTCTGACAAGGCCTGCTGCTTCCAATTTCCTGATCTCTTCTGCAATGAACTCTTGGCGCTCCACTGCCTGCTTCCTGACTCTCTGCTTGACGGGCCGCGCATGAGGACAGACGGCAAGGTGGTGCTCGATTACTTTCCTGGGAACACCGGGGATATCTGACGGTTGCCATGCAAACACGTCGACATTCGCCCGCAGGAAAGCAATGAGCGCGCTTTCCTATTTGGGGTCAAGCGTGGCACTGATGGTGAAGGTACCACCAGTGCCATCCTCCTTGGCGGACACCTTCTTGGTCTCAGGTGGAGCCGCCATCGTCTTCTTGCACTTGCCGGTGGAGCTCGATGGTGCGTCCTCGACGGTAGCGCGGCACTCTGAAGAGGTGCGCTTGCCGGAGTGGGCATCAGAGCTCTTGCCGGACTTGGCCTTCTTCTTCCCCTCGGGAGCTTCAGCGGCAAGCGTGTGGTGATCAGCTGCGGCTGCTGCTTCCCGGTAGATCTTGTCGGCGCAGATAAGGGCATCCTTCTTGTCGCCGGGGACAGAGATGACACTTATCGGGCCTGGCATTTTGAGCACGTTGTATGCATAGTGAGAGGCTGCCATAAACTTGGCGAGCGCTGTACGGCCAAGGATCCCATTGTAGGGTAATGGAAAATCGGCAACGTCAAATGTGACCCTCTCAGTTCTGAAATTCAGCTCGTTGCCAAATGTGACCGGCAGCGTGATCTTCCCTTTCGGCTTGCTCCTTCCCGGGTTGATTCCTTGGAATGTGCCGGTCTCTTCGAGCTCGCTGTCAGGGATCTGGAGTTTGTGAAGGACCACGGAGGAGATGAGATTCAAGCCGGCCCCGCCGTCAACTAGCATCTTTGTGACCTTGAGGTTGCAGATAGTTGGTGAAACCAACATCGGCAAGCACCCGACCGCAGTTATGCGATCAGGGTGATCCCCAATGTCGAAGATGATAGGCGTGCTGGACCATTTCAGGGGCTTGCGTGACTCTATGGATGGCTCCGCTGCATTCACTTCCCGCATCCACTGCTTGAGCTGGCGGTGCGAAGTATGCAGAGAGGCGCCACCGTCAACGCGCAGGACCTCTGTGGCTTTCTGAAATTCCTGCTCATCGGCCTCATCATCATCCACGTCTTCGTCATCGTCGTCATCTTCATCCTTGTCACGGCCGCGGGGAGGTCTGTCTCCTAGCCGCTGTTTGGCCTTGCCGCGGCGTCCTCCCCGGCCGGGGCATTTCTTGCCGGATCCACCAGTTCCTTCCTGGGCCTTCTCTTTGTCGCGTCGCTCGTATTCAGCTTTCTGCTGCTCAGCAAGCTGTTCGACCTTCTTGCAGTTCTGGAGATCGTGACCCTTGGTGCGGTGAATCTTGCAATACTGCCTGCCGGAGCTGTCCTGCTTGTCGGCGGCCGCCACCGGATGGGCCTCCTTGTCGGAGCCACCAGCCTTAGCTTCCTTGGCGCCACCTCCGTTGCCGGTCTACTCGACAGCTAGCACTTCCTTACCCTTATTCCTTCTGTTGTTCCGCCGCCAGCCTTTCCTTGCCAGGGCGGCATCCTCCTGCTCCTGTACTCTCTCCGGGGAGCCTCCTCCCCTCTTCAGCGCGTGCACACTTGTCAGCCAGGGCGTAAAGCTCGCTGACGTCTCTGATCTTACACATCGCCATCTCCTCCCTCATCCTTCGGTTTCGCACATTCTGATGGAACGCGTTGATGATCGCGGCGGGGTGGACGTCTGGGATGTTGTGCTGTACACGGCTGAATCTCTGAATGTACTTGCGCAATGGCTCTCCTTCCTTCTGGGTGAGCAGATGAAGATCGCTCTCTTGGCCATGTGGCTTGTGGCCGCCTGTAAAGGCACCAACAAACTGATGGCACAAATCAGCCCAGGAGGATATGGAGTTGTCCGGCAAGTGCATGAGCCAGGATCTGACATTGGGCTTGAGCACCAGCGGGAAGTAGTTGGCAAGGATCTTATCATCTCGCCCCCCGGCAGCCTGCACCGCAATGGTGTAGATGCTGAGGAACTCCGACGGATGCGTCTTGCCGTCGTACTTCTCCGGCACGTCTGGCTTGAAATTCTTTGTGCTGGGCCACTGGACTTGCCGCAGCTCATGGGTGAACGCAGGACAACCTACCGTGTACGGCAGATCGCCTGGTTCCCTTGGCGCATGCATGTCAACAGAGAGTCCAGCGCGCTTGTCGGATTGACGCCGCGCTTCTCTTCGGCGCTCGATGCGGGTTCGAGCGTCTTCTTGTTGTCGTTCATGGAGAACTTGGCGCTGGTCGCGACGAGCTCGTGGGTCCAACGACGCGGTGGAGCCGCTGTTGGGGTGGACCCGGCGAGTCGGCGATTTTGGCCTTCGTAGTAGAGAGTGCATGGAAGTCGCACCTCCCTCAGTCTTGTTGCCATCGGCTCGCGTCCGGCTATCCTGCCGCGGCAGCGAGGTGCTTGGTCGCCGCGCAGTGTCGCTGTTGGCGAAGCCGATGAGGCTCTGGATAGTGGCCCTCCATTCGTCGGTCTTGTCCGCCGTCGGAGGATAGTTCAGGAGCAGCTGGGCCCGCGCCAAGGCTTCTGCTGGGGTGGTGGGCAGCGGAGGTGAACTGTGCGAGGAGAGGGGCGTGCTTGGACTCCTAACCAAGTTAGAAGGAGCAGCGTCCCGTCTCGGCGACCGCACCTCGCTGGGGCCAGCATGCTGGCGTGCATGTTGGTCTTGAACGCCACGCGAACCACCAGCTTGATCTTGGGTCAGCGGACGTATGGCGCTGCGAACGCTATGACGCTGCTGGTCCCGCGCCTCCTGAGAGGGGCGCGGTGCTCGCATGGACGCCGAGGTCTGTGCCGCCTTATCCTTGGACTTGGCAGCGCTGTGGGCACCCTCGTCGACGCCCATTCCTCCGCCGGCGTCCACTCCACCACCCATTTGCTCCGGAGGCGGTGGAAGCGACGCAGACGGAACAGCTGCCTCCGAATCCTTCTTCTTCGGTGGCATGTCGATGAAGACGATGAAGATTTAGCTTGCGTGCACGCCGGATAGCGTTCGCACAATCTCGACGCCCCCTACCTGGCGCGCCAGAGATGTCGGGGGGTGCTGATTCCACCAACACCTATGGGGACAGGGCCCCTTTCGGTTCGGTGGGAGGCGGAGAGTGCACAAAGAGCGGATCGAGGCGGTGCACGCGGGCGATTTTACCCAGCTTGGGGCCGCACGGATGCGTAAAACCCTACTACTGCTTGTTTGTGTGTATTGAATCTTTGCTCAGGAGTGATCGACGCTACCAGACTGAGCGTGGGAGTGTTTCTGGTGTCTCCAATGAGCCGAACTGGCCGAACCTCCTCTCCGTTGCGCCTGGGCCTCCTTTTATACTTTCAAGGGGTCACCGACAGGTGGCAACGTAGACTAGAAGGGTAAAAATGGAAAAGGATGCGGTAGGTGCAGCTACCGCTACTGTGGATACAGTGCGCCCTACCTAACTCTGATGGCAGGGGACAAGGGCATTAAATGCCTATCTGAGTCTCCTAAACAGTACAAAAGGTGACCGTTAGGAGCGCCACTGTTTGCCACGATGGGCTTCTCTTCATCTCCGCTTGCCACCATGTACCCCTAGCTGCACGGCCTCCTGCCACGTGTGCTTGGGAGAGTCCCAGAGCGACACGTTAGCATGTGTGCTGGAGCGCGGGCACGAAGTGGGGGTTTCCCGCGGAAAGCTCCTTGCCGCGGCCGTCGCCTTGTCGCGTCCGGAAGCTTGTCGCTCGCTGGATCTTGCCGGGACGCAGGGCGCGTCGCGGCAAGCTTTCTTGGTATGCCTTGAGTGGCCTTCCCGGCAAGCTCCTCTTGCCAGGGTCTTGTCTCTTCCCGGCAAGATCCTCTCGTCGGGGCCTTGGTTGGCCTTCCCGGCAAGCTCCTCTTGCCGGGGCCTTGGTTGGTCTTCCCGGCAAGCTCCTCTTGCCGGGGCCTTGGTTTGAGTACTTTGTTCTTGAATGGTCTTCAAGGGATCCACAGAGGGTCTTGGCGGTCACCGCGGCAAGCCTTGCCGCGGGGTGCTGCAACTGCCCGTGCACGAGTTCGGGACACTAGGGTACCCCTACTCTAGTACACTGACATTGGGTGAAGAAATGGATCGCACTAAAGCCCTGACTGAAAATCTTCAGAGATTTTAGACTAGGTTTGACAATCTTCAAAGTCATCATAACACTCTCTTATCCGATCATGAGAAGCTTTCTTTTGAATTTCTTCAAAGAAAGCAAGACCTTGAGAAGCTAAGAGTGAGTTATGAAGATCTTCAGAAGGAGCGCGATTCATTACTTGCTCAACAAATCAGCGCTTCTCAGGAAGAATTTGTTCCTCCATGCTTGAAGTGCATTGAACATGAATCTGCTAATTCTTCACCTGAATGTTCAAATGCTGCTAATGTTTCAAATTCTTCACATGCCTCTGCTATCACTAATTCCTCCTCTGAGGACATTGCTAGTATCACTGACGATGCAGGGCTAAAGGAATTGTACATGACAGGCATGTACAAACGCCTCAAAGGGCATCAGGCTCTTTGTGACGTGCTTAAAAAGCAGATCCTCAACAGGAACCCTAGGAAAGAGGGTATCGCCTTTGAGAGGAAACTCAATGCTGATGGTACATATTGGAAGCCTGAGCAGTACCCCAAAACTACATGGGTTGCTGCAAAAGGACCTCCAGTTGATCCATCTAACTTATCTGGATTTGCATGTGAATCTCCTCATTCTGATGATGAGTCAATTGACTCCAACTCTAAACTGTTCAAAAATCAGAATGGTGAAGTATTTGCTAGATATATTGGCACTAACTGCAGGAACGGCTCCCCTATGAAGAAAATCTGGGTTCCCAAAAGATGCCTTGAAAATCTTCAGGTGAATGTCATGATGACGCCACCTATGAAGAATAGGAACCCCAGATCAAATTCTTCATATGGACCAAATTCTTCATATGGATTCAAGTCCTCATACGGACCAAATTCCTCATATGGATCAAAGTCCTCATATGAACATCATCGTGCTAACCCATCTGTTTCGCAGGGAAGATCTAAGGATTATGGATATGTGCATTATTCTTCAAATCATTATGTCCATAAGTCCTCGAAGAATTTCTCTGCATACTCTTATGCTTACTCTAACCCCTCTTATGTGAAATGAAATGGACTGGCTTCTATGCCATCCTTCTCGTATGGAGCTCGCAGAATGATGAACTCTTTGCCACCCCTTCAGATGTGGGTGGTGAAGAAAAAGAACTAATCTCTTCTGCAGGGTCAGGTCTCCAGACGCACATAATCGTCTCAAGAATTTTCTAGAGACCTGAGCATGCCTGATAGGACGCAGGCTAATCATGAAGAAATGAACCTTCATTTCTCATGTCCTCATATTGCTTTATTAGTTCTTTTACTTGATGAAATTGATCTAATGAATTGATGTCATATTCTTCACTGATGAAGTATATGAGTTTGTAAGCTGCACTAATTCATCTGCAGGATGATCAACCCAAAGCCACTGAGTGGGTCCTCGATAGTGGATGTACAAACCACATGACTGGTGACAAGAATCTATTGATGGATGCTCCATTATCTCCGTCGCATCTGAAGCATATCATCTTTGCTGACAAAGGAAAAAGTCAGGTATTGGGTCTAGGTAAGGTTGCGATCACAAAGGATCGACACATGGACAAAGACATGCTTGTTGAGTCCTTAGGATACAAACTTATGTCTGTCTCAATGCTTTGTGATCTTGATATGGTTGTTGTCTTTGGCAAGTACCGTTGTGTTGTGGTTATGGAAGCTGACAATTCCAAAGTCTTCGAAGGCTTTAGGAGAGGAGACCTGTATATTGTTGATTTCTCTATAGGACCACAACCAGCCGTGTGCTTACTTGCAAAAGCTTCAGAAGGCTGGCTCTGGCATCGACGGCTTGGTCATGCAGGCATGAGGAATTTGCACATGCTTGCGAAGAAGAAGTATGTCATTGGCATCGAGAATGTCAAATTCCTCAAGGATCACCTATGCGGAGCCTGTGAAGCTGGGAAGATGACGAAGGCCAAGCATCCAGCGAAGACTATCATGACCACCACTCGCCCATTTGAATTGCTTCACATGGATCTCTTTGGTCCTAATCATTATTCTGCTATTTCAAATGAAGCATCTCAATATGGCTTTGTTATTGTTGATGATTATTCTCGCTACACATGGGTACACCTTGTTACTTACAAACATGAAGTGCAGGAAGTCTTCTAACGATTTTCCTCGAGGGCTTCAACCTACTTTGGTGTGAAGATTAAGCACATCAGAAGTGACAATGGCACTGAGTTCAAGAATTCTGGTCTCGATGACTATCTTGATGACCTTGGTATTACTCATGAGTTATCTGCTCCCTACACTCCTCAGCAGAATGGCGTCGTGGAGTGCAAGAACATGACTCTTGCTGAGATGGCTCGCACTATGCTTGATGAATACAAAACGCCTCGTCGTTTCTGGACTGAGGCAATTGATATTGCGTGCCACATCATCAACAGAGTATATCTTCACAAATTCTTCAAAAAGACTGCCTATGAACTCCTCACTGATAAGAAACCCAATGTAAGTTATTTCAAAGTCTTCGGTGCTAAATGTTGGATTAGAGATCCACATCACAACTCAAAATTTGCACCTGTAAGTGCATCTAGTGCCCCTTAGTGATTTTGGTGTATTGAAGACTTATAGGTTAAGGGACTAATGCGTTTGTGAGTGTACACAGGTCTATAAGTCTCTGAGGAGTTTGATATTTACAGGAAAAGTCGACCCCTAAAAATGAATATCTTCGACTGAAGATTTTGGTATTTCTGAAGACTTTCATGAAGACTTTGAAAGTGAAGAAATTGGTGTGTCCGTGAAGACTTGATATTCATGCGAGGAATATGAAGCTTGAAGACCTTCATTTACATAGTTTTGTTTTTCTCTTTCTTGAGTCATAGGAAACACCGTACTTTTAAAGGGGGTCGAGGAAATACTAAGGAAAAATTTCCATGTGATGCTCAACTCAAAATCCTACACCTACCAATCCCTTCAAGTGAAGCCATTGGAAATCTCATACAGTTCAGTCAATTTCTTCAGTGACAGAGACGAAGTTCTTATGGTCTGTGAGAAATTTGTCCTGACTAAGGAGTTAGGAATTCGCCAGTGCGGATTGCCTACACAGTGAGAAACATGATAACCCTGAGGATTTTGCTACTCAAAATTCCAACTGTTGCTGTGCTATGCGCCAGCTGTCCGAAAATATCTATCCACCTAACGGTCATATCATTGAAGGGCATTTATGTCTTATCATGTCGGGCTGCTCCATAGGCTATAAATGGCCGCCCTCCTACAACCACTAGCTGGTTGGCTGCTCCGAGAGAAACTGACACTTGTCATTTGAGAGCAACCCATCCTCTGAGGACTTTGAGCGAAAATCATCAAGTGAGGAAAAACCAAAACCCAAACACCTACAAAGCCCAAGTGATTGAGCATCACTGAAGAGATTGATCCTGAGTGGATCTGACGCTTGTTACCTTTGAAGATTGTGCTTCTTCCAGACGGTTAGGCGTCATGGTATAGAGCATCCAAGAGGAATTGTGGATCGCCGAGTGACCAAGTTTGTGAAGGTTTGGAAGTCGCCTGAAGACTTAACACGAGTGATTGGACATGGTCTATGTGACCTTTGTTCAAGGAGAATACGGTGAGTACTGGGTGTCCTGAGCTGCGTGTTCAGGACTGGATGTCTGGGACTGTGTGTCCTCGAGTTTAAATACTCAGCCGCTTCAACCAGATGTACAACTGAGACAGCAGTTGGAACTTGTCTACCAAATCATTGTCTTCACCAAGCTTACTGGTTCTATTCCCTCGACTCTTTCATTTCCTCAGTTTAATTTCTTCAGTATGTTTGTCTTCATCCTGTGTTATCCTGTGATTACGCTTCCTGTACTCTGTGCATGTCTTCATTTCATCATGATGACTATGCTTGTATTCTATTATGTTTACTTTTGAGTACTTATTCCACTGCTAGTAGTTCTTCGCTAAGGAATTTCCTCACCGGCAAATTCCTCAGTGAAGAATTTCATAAAAATCGCCTATTCACCCCCCTCTAGTCGATATAACACACTTTCAATTAGTATCAGAGCAAGGTACTCCCTTGTTCTGTGTGATTTTGGTTTAACCGCCTGGAGTTTTAGTTATGTCGACCGCAGGTATGATGAAGGTGACATGCCCCATCTTTGACGGTCACGAGTATCCCAAGTGGAAGGCCATGATGAAGAAACGCCTCGTGGCGATGAACAACGAGTTGTGGACCGTCACTGAGATTGGCCTGACTGATCTGTGCAAGATGGCGGATGCTGATGACATTCGCAAGTATACTCTTCTCAACCTCACGGCGAAGGATGTCATCTGCTCCAGTCTGTCACAAAATCAGTTCAGGAATATCATGCATCTCAATCATGCGAAGCTCATTTGGGACCGTCTCTCTAAGGTCTATGAAGGTCATCGAACCTGTCATGATCCTTGGTTTGAGGACTTCAAGGAATCTGTCAAAACGATGGCATTCGAACTAGAATCATCATCTTCTGCATCATGCCTTATGGCAAAAGATGCTGAGGCAACTGAATGCTACCTATCCGAGTCCAGTGATGATGAATCTGGTGATGAATTTGGACCCAGCTATGTCAAACTTTCTTCCCTTGCTACTAAACAACAAAGAGCTTTGGAAAACGCTCACTATATGCGAAACAAGAGCGATGATATGTTGGGTGAGGAAATGGATTAGTCAAAAGCTTTGGCTGAAAGTCTTCGGAGACTTCATACTAAGTATGACACCCTTCAAGATCAACATAACACTCTCTTATCCGATGATGAGAAGCTCTCTTATGAATTTCTTCAAAGAAAGCAAGATCTTGAAAAGCTAAGAGTGAGTTATGAAGATCTTCATAAGGAGCGCGATTCATTGCTTGCTCAACAAATCAGCGCTTCTCAGGAACAATTTGTTCCTCCATGCTTGAAGTGCATTGAACGTGAATCTGCTAATTCTTCACCTGAATGTTCAAATGATGCTAATATTTCAAATTCTTCACATGCCTCTGCTATCACTAATTCCTCATCTGAGGACATTGCTAGTATCACTGACGATGCAGGGCTGAAGGAATTGTATATGACAGGCATGTACAAAATCCTCAAAGGGCATCAGGCTCTTTGTGATGTGCTTAAAAAGCAGATCCTCAACAGGAACCCTAGGAAAGAGGGTATCGCCTTTGAGAGGAAACTCAATGCTGATGTTACATATTGGAAGCCTGAGCAGTACCCCAAAACTACATGGGTTGCTTCAAAGGGACCTCCAGTTGATCCATCTAACTTACCTGGATTTGCATGTGAATCTCCTCATTCTGATGATGAGTCAATTGACTCCAACTATAAGCTATTCAAAAATCAGAATGGTGAAGTATTTGCTAGATATGTTGGCACTAACTGCAGGAACGGCTCCCCTATGAAGAAAATCATTGTTCCCAAAAGATGCCTTGAAAATCTTCAGGTGAATATCATCATGATGCCACCTGTGAAGAATAGGAACCCCAGATCAAATTCTTCATATGGACCAAATTCTTCATATGGATTCAAGTCCTCACACGGACCTAATTCCTCATATGGATCAAAGTCTTCATATGAACATCATCGTGCTAACCCGTCTATTTCGTAGGGAAGATCTAAGGATTATGGATATGTGCATTATTCTTCAAATCATTATGTCCATAAGTCCTCAAAGAATTTCTCTACATACTCTTATGCTTACTCTAACCCCTCTTATGTGAAATGAAATGGACTGGCTTCTATGCCATCCTTCTCGTATGGAGCTCGCAGAATGATGAACTCTTTCCCACCTCTTCAGATGTGGGTGGTGAAGAAAAAGAACTAATCTCTTCTGCAGGGTCAGGTCTCTAGACGCACGTAATCGTCTGAAGAATTTGCTGGAGACCTGCGCATGCCTGATAGGACGCAGGCTAATCATGAAGAAATGAACTTTCATTTCTCACGTCCCCATATTGCTTTTTCAGTTCTTTTACTTGGTGAAATTGATCTGATGAATTGATGTCATATTCTTCACTGATGAAGTATATGAGTTTGTAAGCTGCACTAATTCATCTACAGGATGATCAACCCAAAGCCACTGAGTGGGTCCTCGATAGTGGATGTACAAACCACATGACTGGTGACAAGAATCTATTGATGGATGCTCCGTTATCTCCATCGCATCTGAAGCATATCATCTTTGCTGACAAAGGCAAACGTCAGGTATTGGGTCTAGGTAAGGTTGCGATTACAAAGGATCGACACATGGACAAAGTCACGCTTGTTGAGTCCTTAGGATACAACCTTATGTCTGTCTCAATGCTTTGTGATCTTAATATGGTTGTTGTCTTTGGCAAGTACCATTGTGTTGTGGTTATGGAAGATGACAATTCCAAAGTCTTTGAAGGCTTTAGGATAGGAGATCTGTATATTGTTGATTTCTCTACAGGACCACAACCAGTTGTGTGCTTACTTGGAAAAGCTTCAGAAGGCTGGCTCTGGCATCGACGACTTGGTCATGCAGGCATGAGGAATTTGCACATGCTTGTGAAGAAGAAGCATGTCATTGGCATCGAGAATGTCAAATTCCTCAAGGATCACCTATGCGGAGCCTGTGAAGCTGGAAAGATGACGAAGGCCAAGCATCCAGCGAAGACTATCATGACCACCACTCGCCCGTTTGAATTGCTTCACATGGATCTCTTTGGTCCTAATCGTTATTCTGATATTTCAAATGAAGCATCTCAATATTGCTTTGTTATTGTTGATGATTATTCTCGCTATACATGGGTACACCTTGTTACTTACAAACATGAAGTGCAGGAAGTCTTCAAACGATTTTCCTCGAGGGCTTCAACCTACTTTGGTGTGAAGATCAAGTACATCAGAAGTGACAATGGCACTGAGTTCAAGAATTCTGGCCTCGATGACTATCTTGATGAACTTGGTATTACTCATGAGTTATCTGCTCCCTACACTCCTTAGCAGAATGGCATCGTGGAGTGCAAGAACAGGACTCTTGCTGAGATGGCTTGCACTATGCTTGATGAATACAAAACGCCTCGTCGTTTCTGGACTGAGGCAATTGATACTACGTGCCACATCATCAATAGAGTATATCTTCACAGATTCTTCAAAAAGACTGCCTATGAACTCCTCACTGACAAGAAACCCAATGTAAGTTATTTCAAAGTCTTCGGTGCTAAATGTTGGATAAGAGATCCTCATCACAACTCACAATTTGCACCGAAACCACATGAAGGTTTTATGCTTGGTTACGGAAAGGACTCGCACACCTACAGAGTCTTCAACAACGTTCTTCACAATGTTGTTGAAACTATAGATGTGCGGTTTGATGAAACTAATGGCTCGCAAATAGAGCACCTACCTACTGTGATAGATGAACCAGCACCTAAGGAAACTATCAAGTTCAAGGCTACTAAGGATGTCATTCCTACTGAAGAATCTGCTGAAGAATTCATTCCAGGACATGAAGAACGTCGAGCTAATGCACCTGAAGAAAATGGTGCTGAAGAAAACGCTGATCAAACTCTTCAACGACAACCAGCTCATCCTCGCATTGCAAAAGAAGTGCAAGTTGAAAAGATCATCAATGACATCAAAGCGCCAGGTCCTCTCACACGCTCAAAAGCTTCACATTTGTCTAAATTTTGTGGGCACTATGCTTTTGTCTCTATTACAGAGCCCACTAAGGTAGATGAAGCATTTCTGGAGCCTGAGTGGATTCAGGCCATGCAAGAAGAATTACATCAGTTCGAGCTCAACAATGTCTGGGAACTGGTCAAACGTCCAGATCCTCGCAAGCACAATATCAGCGGCACAAAGTGGATCTACCGCAACAAGCAACATGAAAATGGCCTTGTGGTGAGGAATAAGGCACGGCTTGTAGCTCAAGGCTACACACAGGTTGAAGGAATTGATTTCGATGAAACTTTTGCACCTGTTGCTAGACTTGAGACTATTCACATATTACTTGCTTATGCTAACCATCATGATATCACTTTATATCAAATGGATGTGAAAAGTGCATTCCTCAATGGTAAGCTTGAAGAAGAAGTATATGTTGCTCAAACCCCAGGTTTTGAAGATCCAAAGAATCCTAACAAAGTCTTTAGACTCAACAAGGCCCTCTATGGCCTCAAGCAGGCCCCACGGGCTTGGTATGATACCTTGAAGGAACTCCTCATGAAGAAAGGCTTCAAACCAGGTTCACTCGACCCTACTCTTTTCACTAAATCTTATGATGGTGAATTGTTTGTGTGCCAAATATATGTTGATGATATTATCTTTGGCTGTACTGACCAACGTTATAGTGATGAATTTGCCTATATGATGAGTGAAGAATATCAAATGTCTAGGATGGGAGAGTTGAAATTCTTCTTAGGTCTTCAAATTCGTCAACAACACAATGGCATATTCATATCTCAGGAGAAATACCTCAAGGATGTACTGAGGAAATTCGGCATGCAAGATTGCAAAGGCGTCAAAATTCCTATGCCCACAAATGGCCATCTGTGCACTGATGAAAATGGTATTGACTTCGATCATAAGGTATACCGCTCCATGATATGTTCCTTATTGTACTTATGTGCATCTAGGCCAGATATAATGCTTAGTGTTTGCATGTGTGCCCGATTTCAAGCTACACCGAAGGAATCACACCATAAGGCTGTGAAGCATATTCTTCGATATCTAGCTCACACACCAACACTTGGATTATGGTACCCCAAGGGCTCGGCTTTTGATCTTGTTGGATATTCTGACTCTGACTATGCTGGTGATCGTGTGGATCGCAAGTCAACATCTGGTACATGTCATTTCCTAAGACGATCTTTGGTCTGTTGGTCCTCGAAGAAACAGAACTGCGTATCACTATCTACTGCTGAAGCTGAGTACATTGCCGCTGGTTCTTGCTGTGCCCAATTGCTATGGATGACGCAAACTCTCAAGCACTACGGCGTCAACATGAAGAATGTGCCTCTCTTCTGTGACAATGAGAGTGCCATCAAGATTGCTCACAACCCAGTTCAGCACTCGAAGACAAAGCACATTTAGATTCATCATCATTTTCTTCGTGATCATGTGTTGAAGGGCGACATTTCTATTGAGCATGTGAAGACTGAAGAACAGCTAGCCGATATCTTCACAAAGCCCTTGGATGAGAAGTGATTTAGAAAGTTATGGTGTGAGCTAAATATCCTAGAATCTTCGAATGTTCTTTGAAAAGGACACTCATCCTAACACTTATGCAAAATTTATGACTTAGATGTGCAACACATGAAGAAACGTTTTTCTTCAATCAATGAAGAATAACACTCTTAGTGTGAAGAAATTAATGAAGAATTTGATTCTCAGAACCCTACGATAATTGTACGCGGTGTCTGAAATCATCATTCTTATACGGTGGGTCACGCCACCACCAAAAGTTGAAACTCCTCAAATTATTCATATTCTTCAACTTTGCATAGTCTTCACTGGTTCCGTTGTTTTTCTTCATTGGCTATATATATATATATATATATATATATATATATATATATATATATATATATGAGTTTATGTCCTCTACAGCATTCACTTATTGCTATTTCTTCAAGTTGGTTTTCTGCTAAGTGAATGTGATCGGACCCTTCCCCTCTATGCTTTACTCAACCCAATCTGTTCACAAATTCTTCATGTGCGTTCTATTTGAAACTCGTTCAAAATCTTCACCGTGTCCTTGTCAGCTGAAGAAATTGCGAACAGAACTTTAAAACCTATCTCATCTAAGTTTTCGGCTTAGCCGCTCAAATCGTTCCGCATCCCACGATACACTTATGCACTCATCCACGATCTAACATGATCTCCACCTCTCACTACATGGGTGACACATGTCATGCGAATGAGAAGGGTCAGGGGCACGTTCGTCCAATTTCTTCGGGCGAGCAATTTTTCACCATGGCTATAAATACCCCTCCTTCCCTTCCTCACTTCTTTTACTCCACTCGACCTCTTTCTCTAGCTCGAGCTTCTCAAACCCTAGCGCCGCCGCTACTCCATCGCCGCCGGTGAGGAAGAGCTTCACTGCCTCGACCTCGTTGCTGACGTACTCGCGCCGACCGCGGAAATCTTCACTCCGCCGCCGCCGTAGTCGTATTCCTCCGCCAAGTTAGGGCGTGGAAGATCTGCACAGACGAACTTCACCTCTTCACTTCACTGTTCACCGTGTTCTTCATCCAGGGTAATTAAAAGTTACTTTTACTACCCTCGTTGATTCGAATGATTATCTACAAAATCTTCAAAAGTGTTTTTCTTCATATCTTCACACACTGAACACCTCACAAGTCATCTGTTCTTGATTTGTTTCTCTAAGCATCATTTTTCTTCAAGATTCCTCAATTGTGTGGATCTTCGATCTATACAACTCTGGAACCTAAGACAAAGAACGTTTAGTGAAAATCTTCAAGACTCATCTGGTCAAATTCCTCAAACTTGTTCTTTTTGAAAAACCTTCTGAGAACGCATATGACCTCTCCAAATTCCTTGCAACTATACTCTGTTCACAGGTACACATGTTAGCTGCTAAATCACTAGGTTCTCATCAACTTAACTCATTTGCAGCGTTCCTCAAAGAAAAGTTGCATACTTCAGAGAATTCGATTGTTCAAATTCCTCAACTAAAGAAAATGGCTGATGGTAAAAGGCCATAGAAGGGAGGAAAGATGCCTGAGGTAAATACAACGTTTGAAATCCCTGATGACATATATGTTGGGTACTGCACACCTACCGAGGAAACCAAGAATGAGCGCAAAGTGCGCAAACAGAGGATAGAGAGGAGATGGGCAAGAGAATGGAGGGAGTACAAATATGTCACTCCTAAGTACATGAAGAAGTTCGCACTCAATCCTCCAAGCCCACGAGCTCCATTGGCACCTGGCCAAATAGCATATCCCACCAGCCTCAAGCGCGGTGAGGACTATCCTGATGAATGGGCCAAGCACCAAACCAAGTTGGCTAAGCAAGCCAGAGAAGCAGTGAAGAAATTCAATGAAGACTCTGTCGCTGCTGCTGCCTCTGCTAAGGCCTCTGCTGTCAAGCCAAAGAAGGTTATCTCTAAGAAGCCTGCACGCAGGCCAAGTTCCTCAGCAATGCCCTCACGGACAGAATCATCAAAGCCCTCATGGCCAATTCCTCATGCTGCTCAGGTTCCTCCAAAGTCCTCAGCTCCTCCGCCAAAGCCTTTAGCTGTTCCGACCAAATCATCAGCACCTGTGCATCTCGCTTCGTGCCAAAGGACTGCCAGCATCTCCATTGCCTCAGGTGTCTCAGCTGGTTCCTTAGCTGCACAAAGTTCCTCAGCAGGCCCCTCACTGCTGAAGACAAAGGCCACTGCTGGACGAGGTCCTCGCCCAAGTCCTCAAAAGAAGCAAGTCGCTTTCCAAGTGCCGTCTGATGAAGACGAAGCTGATGATGATGAACTTGCAGAAATCATCAGAGACAGGCAAGTCAGGGCCGCTAGAGCCAAAGGATCAGAAGTGCCACTGCTTTTGGATCCCAAGCTGATCCTCGACTACATTGATGATTGGCACAAGGACCCCAACACTCCCTTGCCTGACTTCAAGCTGACTCCTGGCCAGAGTCACATGCTGACCCACTTCATTCAAGAAGAAAAGTGGAAATTTGAGAAGGCCAGGCATATCAAGAAAGCGCAGTACAAGAAAGAGCGCTATCTGAAGAAAAACGTTGTCTCTATGACAGCTGAAGAACTTGTCACTATTTAGACTGAGATCAAGAAACTCAGTGATAACTTTGACGCATATCGCTCTGATTGGCTTGGAGCCAAGGTTCGTTTTGTGAAACTTGCGAATAACTTCACTTCCAATGTTGCAGCCCCAACGCAACAGGAAATACTCAGGCTGAAGCATCTGCTCAGCCTACTGAAGAAAATGCCAGCACCACTGATGATAATTAGGCTGCTGAAGATAATGTGAGTTTCAGGGCTGATGACTACATTCCAGCCGCTGAAGAAATTGCCATGGCACCCACTAGTGGTGTGCCTGAAGAAACTGAAGAACTCAGGGCAACTGCATCAGTTGTGCCTGAAGAAAATCAACCAGATTCCTCAGCTGCTCCTGCACCAACTTCAACTCCAATCCTTCCATCTGCATCAGATGTGAAGAAGACCAAGGCTGCAGAGCGTGCTGCAGTGAAGAAAAGGAAAGCATCAGCTGCTTCAGATTCTTCAGCTCCGAAGAAAATGAAGCCTATGACAAGTTCGTTTGCAAATCCGATTGATGCTGTTCCCATCTCAACCAGACCATCAAAGGACCTTGTTCCTTTTGATGAAGAATATGTGATCCCCAGAGGATCTGATGAAGAAACTCCTTCTGCTGCTTCGTCTGAACCATTGGATGAAGAAATTGAAGTGGATGTGATCCCTTCAACACCTATCATCTCCTCGCCTATGCCTCAGTTCACAGCTGAAGAGGCTGGCGTTGAAGAAATGGAAGATGAAGATGTGGACATTGGTTGCTCCACACCCGTAATCAGTGATGAATTCTAGGAAAGTCAGCATCCAAACTCACCAATGTTCACCCCTCTACAACAAATTCCTCGGTCCCCCACACAAACTGTACACATGGGCTCTGAAGAAACTCATCCCAATGCATCTGTCCATGAGGAAATTCCAGCCACTAGCGTTGAAGAAACTGCTGCTGCTGAACAACCAACAACGCAGACTGCCACTAAGGAGGAACCAGAAATTCCTCAGCCTAAAGAACCTGCGATTGAGATTCCTGAGGTCGTGATGCAACTCACTGACACTCCTCTGCCGAAGCCAAAGGATCCTTTCTCACGCAAGCAAAAGTTCAAGGCTGATGATTTCTTCGGCGAGCACGTATTCTTCGAAGATTACAACCCATATGACTCTGCTCGCATTAGGAAGAGGCGTTTCTGGACTACTAGTCAAGCCAATTTCTATTCCTCAGTGCTGTTCAACAAGGAGAAAATCTTCTACCATGAGCATATTCCTCACGTGGATATGGAATCTCTGCCATGCTTTTCACCAGTCCTCAGTGTTCTTCATGATGCTGGACTACTCAACTTTTGCTCTGACATCTGCGATTGGAATGAAGAACTGATTCTTCAATTCTATGCAATGCTGCACATCACTGGAGATGCTGAAGATGTGAATTCATGGGTGCTGGACTGGATGTCTGAAAACACTCACTACACTGCACCAGCCTCTGAATTGCTTCGTGCTCTACCACTCAGTCCTCCCCTTGAAGAAGCTCGCTGCATCTACAGTGAACCTGAGCTCACACATCATTACATGCAGGTGCTGATGAAGCCTTTGAAACCAGGTCAGGCACCACGAACCAAATTCCTCGTGAAGGAATTGTTGTACGTGCCCAGAACTGTCTATCGTATTTAGGGCTGGAAAAAAGCTCGAAGCTCGTGAGCTAAATGAGTAGCTCGTGACTCGGCTCGAATCAACTCGAACTCGAAGAATAACGAGTCGAGCTGAGCTTTAGTTTAAGATCGTTTATAGACCAAGTTAAACAAGCCAATCTCACGAGTACTTGTGTAACTCGTTAGGCTCGGTACAAAAGATCGGCCACTCCCAATATAAAAAAGATCAGCCACTCAGCACCCTATGTCTGAGGCGCACAACACAAGGCCTAGCCGTTGAAGGCCCAACCGCCTAGGAGACTCATGCGTTATAAGGAAATTACTATTGTTTAGAGATATATATGTTTAGTATATACATAATAATTTTTATAATGTTTGAGGGTTTTATGTTCATATCTTTAACGAGCTTAACAAGCTAAATGAGGTAGCTCGCGAGTTATACGAGTCAAGCCAATCTTGGATTTGAGCTCGTTAATAATAACGAGTCGAGTCAAGCTAGCTCGTTAACGAAACGAGCCCTAGCGAGTCGAGCCGAGCTGGCTCGACTCGGCTCAAATTCCAGCCCTAATCGTATTCTTACGAGGACAATCACTCCCATCAAAGGCCACGACTCATCTGATGAGGAAATTGTTGGCATCATCAAGAATCTGGTATTCAACATCGTTCATGGCATTCCTGTCAATTATCACGATTTCTTCATGAGGACTATGGCCAATGTTGCACTGTCTACATTTGAGCTGAAGCCTTATGCACCTTTGATTATGAGATTCCTCAGGACAAGGTCTTCACTCAACTACAAAGCTGATTTCCAGAATCACCTCAGCTACTTGCCCCCAATTGAAGTCCTCAAGCAGACATATTCCTCAGTTGATGAAAAGGGCAAGGCACCAGCTGTAATAGATGAAGGCATTCGTCCATTGGATGGTCAGTTTCGCAAAGCTGCATCTTATTCCACCAATGATGACTCTGCCACACATGACTCTGCCAATGCACCTAAGTCCACTCCTCAAGCCACTGCTCCGCGCGTGATGACTGGCCGTGAACTTATGCTTAGTCTTCACCAGAAGGTGGATCGAAATCACAAATGGGTTAAGCGTCAGTTTGGTTCACTTCTTCACAACATGACTGCCACACACAATGCAGTGAAGAAAAACCACTACTACCTCCATCAAGTCTTCGGTCGCACCTGGGCAATCCTATCACATCTGTATGGTGAAGAAGATCTGAAGAACATGGGTCTCAAAGAAGATTTTGACTGGTCTGCACCTCCACCAAAGAAATTCAAGAAGGTCCAAGTTCCTTCTCTGGTGGCCAGCTCATTTTCTTCATCGCGCGACATTGATGAACATGAAGATTTGGATGACACTGCGGTAGGCCCTACATCAACAAACGACCCCAACAACGTTGGCGCTCCTTCATCAACATGATTATCTTCAGGGGCGTTAGTCCTCATTTTCGATCCTTTTGGTCATTCGATGACAAAGGGGGAGAAATATGAGTTAGTCTTCAAGCGGGTCTACTATATGGGCGTTTTTTATTTGCTAAGTTACAACTCTCGTTCTTCTGAAACTTTATTGGATCGAGTTGTAATCTTAAACCCGATGGTGCTGTGATACTTTTGATGTACTGTGCTCTGATACTTTTGATGCACTATTCTGCATGCTTATTCCTCGTTAATATTATTGCATGCATGCTGAATTTCATCAGGCACCATATTTCATCATGCATTTCAAATTCTTCATATTATATGTTAAATGCGTGTATGAATTACAAGATATAGGGGGAGATCTCCATGATTCAACTCTTCAAGTGTGCATTGCTTCAAAAGCACATTCCTCACTATGCACATCTTCAGGGGGAGTTCTTCTATATCTTGCAATCAAATTCCTCAGTATCAGTAGTTACACTTCATATGTTTATCCCCGTTGAAATCTTAACCTATATTGTCATCAATCACCAAAAAGGGGGAGATTGTAAGTGCATCTAGTGCCCCTTAGTGATTTTGGTGTATTGAAGACTTATAGGTTAAGGGACTAATGCGTTTGTGAGAGTACACAGGTCTATAAGTCTATGAGGAGTTTGATATTTACAGGAAAAGTCGACCCCTAAAAATTAATATCTTCGCCTGAAGATTTTGGTTTTCCTGAAGACTTTCATGAAGACTTTGAAAGCGAAGAAATTGGTGTGTCCGTGAAGACTTGATATTCATGCGAGGAATATGAAGGTTGAAGACTTTCGTTTTCATAGTTTTGTTTTTCTCTTTCTTGAGTCATAGGAAACACCGTACTGTTAAAGGGGGTCGAGGAAATACTAAGGAAAAATTTCCATGTGATGCTCAACTCAAAATCCTACACCTACAAATCCCTTCGAGTGAAGCCATTGGAAATCTCATACAGTTCAGTCAATTTCTTCAGTGACAGAGACGAAGTTCTTCTAGTCTCTGAGAAATTTGTCCTGACTGAGGAGTTAGGAATTCGCCAGTGCGGATTGCCTACACAGTGAGGAACATGATAGCCCTGAGGATTTTGCTACTCAAAATTCCGACCATTGCTGTGCTATGCGCCAGCTGTCCCAAAATATCTATCCACCTAACAGTAATATCATTGAAGGGCATTTATGTCTTATCATGTCGGGCTGCTCCCTAGGCTATAAATAACCGACCCCTACAACCACTAGTTGGTTGGCTGCTCCGAGAGAAACTGACACTTGTCATTTGAGAGCAACCCATCCTCTGAGGACTTTGAGCGAAAATCATCAAGTGAGGAAAAACCAAAAACCCAAACACCTACAAACCACAAGTGATTGAGCATCACTAAAGAGATTGATCCTGAGTGGATCCGACGCTTGTTACCTTTGAAGACTGTGCTTCTTCCAAACGGTTAGGCGTCATGGTCTAGAGCATCCAAGAGGAATTGTGGATCGCCGAGTGACCAAGTTTGTGAAGGTTTGGAAGTCGCCTGAAGACTTACCACGAGTGATTGGAAGAGGTCCGTGTGACCTTTGTTCAAGGAGAATACGGTGAGGACTGGGTGTCCTGAGCTGCGTGTTCAGGACTGGGTGTCCGAGACTGTGTGTCCTCGAGTTTAAATACTCAGCCGCTTCAACCAGACGTACAACTGAGACAGCAGTTGGAACTGGTCTACCAAATCATTGTCTTCACCAAGCTTGTTGGTTCTATTCCCTCAACTCTTTCATTTCCTCATAATTGTGTTGTGTGTTTGTTCATATCTGTGTTTGAAGACTTTGACTGAAGACTTTCTCAATTTCCTCAGTTTAATTTCTTTAGTCTATTTGTCTTCATCCTGTGTTATCCTGTGATTACGCTTCCTGTACTCTGTGCCTGTCTTCATTTCATCATGATGGCTATGCTTGTATTCTGTTATGTTTACTTTTGAGTACTTATTCCGCTGCTAGTAGTTCTTCGCTAAGGAATTTCCTCACCGGCAAATTCCTCAGTGAAGAATTTCATAAAAATCGCCTATTCATCCCCCCTCTAGTCGATATAACGCACTTTCACACACCTTGCAACACAGTCAAGAACTCCTTCTTTGACTGTTCCATTTTGAACTACTTCAAAAACTTATCAAGGTATGTACTCATTGAAAAATTTATCAAGCGTCTTGATCTATCTCTATAGATCTTGATGCCCAATTTGTAAGCAGCTTTACCGAGGTGCAAAATGAAACACATCATATGCATCCATCTTTTGGCTCGAGAAGTCTTTAATTGAAAAATTCTTATTCAAGTATCCTTTTATGCTATAGAAATTCAGTATCATTTCCGATCAACAATATGTCATCCACATATAATATAAGAAATGCTACAGAGCTCCCACTCACTTTCTTGTAAATACAGGCTTCTACAAAAGTCTGTATAAAACCATACGCTTTGATCATAGTATCAAAGCGCATATTCCAACTCCGAGAGGCTTGCAGCTGTCCATAAATGGATCGCTGGAGCTTGCACACTTTGTTAGCACCTTTTGGATCGACAAAACCTTCTGGTTGCATCATATACAACTCTTCTTTAAGATATCCATTAAGGAATGCAGTTTTGACATCCATTTGCAAAATTTCATAATCATAAAATGTGGCAATTGCTAACATGATTCGGACGGACTTAAGCATTGCTCTGGGTGAGAAGGTCTCATCGTAGTCAACTCCTTGAACTTGTCAAAAACCTTTTGCAACAAGTCAAGCTTTGTAGATAGTAATATTACCGTCAGCATTTGTCTTCTTCTTGAAGATCCATTTATTCTCAATTGCTTGTCGATCATCGGGCAAGTCAACAAAAGTCCCCACTTTGTTCTCATACATGGACCCCATCTCAGATTTCATGGCCTCAAGCCATTTTGCGGAATCTAGGCTCATCATCGCTTCCTCATAGTTTGTAGGTTCGTCATGTTCAAGTAACATGACTTCCAGAACAGGATTACCATACCACTTTGGTGCGGATCTTACTCTGGTTGACCTATGAGGTTTAGTAGTAACTTGATCAGAAGTTTCATGATCATCATCATTGGCTTCCTCACTAATTGGTGTAGGAATCATAGGAACTGATTTCTAAGATGAACTATTTTCCAATAAGAGAGCGGGTACAATTACCTCGTCAAGTTCTACTTTCCTCCCACTCACTTCTTTCGAGAGAAACTCCTTCTCTAGAAAGGATCCACTCTTAGCAACAAAGATCTTGCCTTCGGATCTGTGATAGAAGGTCTACCCAACAGTTTCTTTTGGGTATCCTATTAAGACGCACTTGTCCAATTTGGAATTGAGCTTATCAGCTGAAACTTTTTCACATAAGCATCGCAACCCCAAACTTTAAGAAACGACAGCTTAGGTTTCGTGCTAAACCACAGTTCATATGGTGTCATCTCAACGGATTTTAAGACGGTGCCTCTAATGCAGCTGCCTCTAATGCATAACCCCAAAATGATAGTGGTAAATCGGTAAGAGACATCATAGATTGCATCATATCTAATAAAGTACGGTTACGATGTTCGGACACACCATTATGATGTGGTGTTCCAGGTGGCGTGAGTTGCGAAACTATTCGACATTGTTTCAACTTAAGGCCAAACTCGTAACTCAAATATTCCGTCTCCGCAATCAGGTCTTAGAAACTTTATTTTCTTATTATGATGATTCTCCACTTCACTCTGAAATTCTTTGAACTTTTCAAATGTCTCAGACTTGTGTTTCATTAAGTAGATATACTCATATCTCCTCAAATCATCTATGAAGGTCAGAAAATAATGATACCCGTCGCGAGACTCAACACTTATTGGATTGCATACATTAGTATGTATTATTTCTAATAAGTCTGTTGCTCGCTCCATTATTCCGGAGAACGGATTCTTAGTCATCTTGCCCATCAGACATGGTTCGCAAGCATCAAGTGATTCCAAAAGTCCATCAGCATGGAGTTTCTTCAGGCGCTTTACACCAATATGACCTAAACGGCAGTGCCACAAATATATTGCACTATAATTATTAACTTTGCATCTTTTGGCTTCAATATTATGAATATGTGTATCACTACGATCGGGATTCAATAAACCATTCACCTTGGGTGTATGACCACAGTAGGTTTTATTCATGTAAACAGAATAACAATTATTCTTTGACTTAAATGAATAACCGTATTGCAATAAGCATGATCATGTCATATTATGCTCAACGCTAACACCAAATAACATTTATTTTAAGTTCAACACTAATCCCGAAGGTAAAAGGAGTGTGCGATGGTGATCTTATCAACCTTGGAATCATTTCCAACACACATCGTCACCTTGCCCTTAACTAGTCTCTGTTCATTTTGCAACTCCTGTTTCGAGTTAGTGATCATAGCAACTGAACCGGTATCAAATACCCTGGGGTTACTATGAACACTAGTGAAGTACACATCAATAACATGTATATCAAATATACTTTGGTTCACTTTGCCATCCTTCTTATCCGCCAAGTATTTGGGGTAGTTCCGCTTCCAGTGACCATTCCCTTTTCAGTAGAAGCACTCAGTTTCAGGCTTAGGTCTAGCTTTGGGCTTCTTCACGGGAGTGGCAACTTGCTTGCCATTCTTCTTAAAGTTCCCTTTCTTTCCCTTTCCCTTTTACTTGAAACTACTGGTCTTGTCAACCATCAACATTTGATGCTTTTTCTTGATTTCTACCTTCACCAATTTCATCATCGCGAAGAGCTTGGGAATCATTTTTGTTATCCCTTGCACACTATAGTTCATCACGAAATTCTAGTAACTTGGTGATAGTGACTTGAGAGCTCTGTCAATCACTATCTTATCTGGAAGATTAAATCCCACTTGATTCAAGTGATTGTAGTACTCAGACATTCTGAGCACATGCTCACTAGCTGAGCTATTCTCCTCCATCTTGTAGGCAAAGTACTTGTCAGAGGTCTCATACCTCTCGACTCGGGCATGTGTCTGAAATACCAATTTTAGCTCTTGGATCATCTTATATGCTCCATGGCATTCCAAATGTCTTTGAAGTCCCGGTTCTAAGCCGTAAAGCATGGCACACTAAACTATCAAGTAGTCATCATACCGAGCTTGCCAAACATTCATAATGTCTGCATATGCTCCTGCAATAGGTCTGTCACCTAGCGGTGCATCGAGGACATAATTCTTCTGTGCAGCAATGAGGATAATCCTTAGATCACGGAGCTAGTCCGCATCATTGCTACTAACATCTTTCAACATAGTTTTCTCTAGGAACATATCATAAATAAAACGGGGAAGCTATATGCGAGCAATTGATCTACAACATAGATATGCAAATACTATCAGGACTAAGTTCATGATAAATTTAAGTTCAATTAATCATATTACTTAAGAACTCCCACTTAGATAGACATCCCTCTAATCATCTAAGTGATCACGTGATCCATATCAACTAAACCATGTCCGATCATCACGTGAGATGGAGTAGTTTTCAATGGTGAACATCACTATGTTGATCATATCTACTATATGATTCACGCTCGACCTTTCGGTCTCAGTGTTTCGAGGCCATATCTGCATATGCTATGCTCGTTCCGTAATGTAACATCCCGCAACTAACTCACTAGTCACATTGCTTGCAAGGCTTATAGTGATGTGCATTACCGAGAGGGCCCAGAGATACCTCTCCGATACACGGAGTGACAAATCCTAATCTTGATCTATGCCAACTCAACAAACACCATCGGAGACACCTGTAGAGCATCTTTATAGTCACCCAGTTACGTTGTGATGTTTGATAGCACACTAAGTGTTCCTTCGGTATTCGGGAGTTGTATAATCTCATAGTCATAGGAACATGTATAAGTTATGGAGAAAGCAATGGCAATAAACTAAACAATCATAGTGCTAAGCTAACAGATGGGTCTTGTCTATCACATCATTCTCTAATGATGTGATCCTGTTCATCAAATGACAACACATGTCTATGGCCAGGAAACTTAACCATCTTTGATTAATGAGCTAGTCAAGTAGAGGCATACTAGGGACACACTGTTTGTCTATGTATTCACACATGTACTAAGTTTCCGGTTAATACAATTCTAGCATGAATAATAGACATTTATCATGATATAAGGAAATATAAATAACAGCTTTATTATTGCCTCTAGGGCATATTTCCTTCAATATGATCGTACTTGAGTATTGGGTGTAGCTAATATGCGAGTGTGTTTCATGAATGGATCAATGATTGAGCATGATGGGCTAGGGATAACTTATTTTAGCGTTGATATTTTGAAAGACATGGTTGCTTGTTGATACGCTTGAGTATTTAAATTATCATGTCAAAACTAGACTATCGCCTTGATCAATATAAAAGTCCAAATGTCCATGCTATAAAGAAAGAATATGATATGACATGTTAGGCAGCATTCCACATCAAAAATTCTATTTTTATCACTTACCTACTCAAGGACGAGTAGGTGTTAAGCTTGGGGATGTTGATACGTCTCCAACGTATCTATAATTTTTGATTGTTCCATGCTATTATATTATCAATCTGGGATGTTTTATAATCATTTTATAGTCATTTTATATCATTTCTTGGTACTAACCTATTGACATAGTGCCAAGTGCGAGTTGATGTTTTGTCCATGTTTTTTACATCGCAGAAAATCAATACCAAACGGAGTCCAAATGCCATGAAATGTTACATCGATTTTTTATGGACCAGAAGGAACATAATGGGCCCTAGCTGCGCCTGGGAGTGCTCCAAGGAGAGCACAACCCACCAGGGCGTGCCAGGAGGCCCAGGCACGCCCTAGTGGGTTGTGCGACCTCGGGTGCCTCTGAACTGCCTCTTTTGCTCTATAAATACCCCAATATTTCTAGAACCCTAGGGGAGTCGACGAAATATTCATCCAGCCGCCGCAGAGTCCAGAACCACCAGATCCAATCTAGACACCATCTCGGATGGGGGTTCACCACCTCCATTGGTGCCTCTTCAATGATGCGTGAGTAGTTCTTTGTAGACCTTTGGGTCCGTAGTTAGTAGCTAGATGGCTTCCTCTCTCTCTCTCTCTCTCTCTCTCGATTCTCAATACAATAGTCTCTTGGAGATCCATCTAATGTAACTCTTTTGCGGTGTGTTTGTTGGGATCGATGAGCTTTGAGTTTATGATCAGATCTATCTTTTTATATCCATGAAAGTATTTGAGTTTCTTTGATCTCTTTTATGCATGACTGCTTATAGCCTCGTGTTTCTTCTCCGATATTTGGGTTTTCTTTGGCCAACTTGATCTAATTATCTTGCAATGGGAAGAGGTGCTTTGTAGTGGGTTCGATCTTACGGTGCTTGATCCTAGTGACAGAAGGGTAACCGACACGTATGTATCATTGCTACTAAGGATAAAACGATGGGGTCTATATCTACATAGATAGATCTTGTCTACATCATGTCATCATTTCTATTGCATTACTCCATTTCTCCATGAACTTAATACACTAGATGCATGCTGGATAGCAGTCGATGTGTGGAGTAAATAGTGGTAGATGCAGGCAGGAGTCGGTCTACTAATCTTGGACATGATGTCTGCGTAATGATCATTGCCTGGATATCGTCATGAGTATTTGAAATTCTATCAATTGTCCAACAGTAATTTGTTCACCCACCATTTGCTATTTTTCTCAAGAGAAGCCACTAGTGAAACCCACGGCCCCCGGGTCTCTTTCTCATATATTTGCCTTTCCGATCTATAATAGGTCTCCAATGTATCTATAATTTTTGATTGTTCCATGCTATTATATTATCTATTTTGGATGTTTAATGGGCTTTAATATGCTCTTTTATATTTTTCTGGGACTAACCTATTAATCGAAGGCCTAGTGCCAGTTTCTGTTTTTTTGCCTATTTTAGAGCTTCGCCGAAAAGGAATATGAAACAGAATCCAAACGGAATGAAACATTCACGATGATCTTTCTTGGACCAAAAGCAATCCAGGCGACTTGGAGTTGAAGTCTGGAACTCCGCGAGGCGGCCACAAGGTAGGAGGGCGCGCCCATGGGGGTAGGCGCTCCCCCCACCCTCGTGGGCCCGTCGTAGCTCCACCGATGTACTTCTTTCGCCTATTTATACTCTTATACCCTAGATCGATCGCAGAGAGCCACGAAACCACTTTTCCACCACCGCAACCTTCTGTGCCTGTGAGATCCCATCTTGGGGCCTTTTTCTGCGATCTGCCGGAGGGGGAATCGATCATGGAGGGCTTCTACATCAACACCATAGCCTCTCCGATGAAGCGTGATTCGTCTACCATAGACCTTCGGGTCCATAGTTATTAGCTAGATGGCTTATTCTCTCTCTTTGATTCTCAATACAAAGTTCTCCTTGATGTTCTCAGAGATCTAATACTCTTTTTCGGTGTGTTTGCCGAGATCCGATGAATTGTGGGTTTATGAACAAGATTATCTATGAATATTATTTGGTTCTTCTCTGAATTCTTATATGCATGATTTGATATCTTTGCAAGTCTCTTTGAATTATCGGTTTAGTTTGGCCTACTAGATTGATCTTCCTTGCAATGGGAGAAGTGCTTAGCTTTGGGTTCAATCTTGCGGTGTCATTTCCCAGTGATAGTAGGGGCAGCAAGGCACGTATTGTATTGTTGCCATCGAGGATAAAAAGATGGGGTTTATGTCATATTGTTTGAGTTTATCCCTCTACATCATGTCATCTTTCTTAAAGCGTTACTCTGTTCTTATGAACTTAATACTCTAGATGCATGTTGGATAGCGGTCGATGTGTGGAGTAATAGTAGTAGATGCAAAATCATTTCGATCTACTTGACATGGACATGATGCCTATATTCATGATCATTGCCTTAGATATCTTCATAACTATGCGCTTTTCTATCAATTGCTCGGCAATAATTTGTTCACCTACCGTAATACATGCTATCTTTGAGAAGCAACTAGTGAAACCTATGGCCCCCGGGTCTCTTTATTATTATATTGCATCTTTTTTTATTTTACATCGCATCTCGTTTACTATTTTGCAATCTTTACTTTCCAATCTATACAACAAAAATACCAAAAATATTTACTTTACTATCTTTATTAGACCTCACTTTTGCGAGTGGCCGTGAAGGGATTGACAACCCCTTTATCGCGTTGGTTGCAAGGTTCTTGATTGTTTGTGCAGGTACTAGGTGACTTGTGCATTGTCTCCTACTGGATTGATACCTTGGTTCTCAAATACTGAGGGAAATACTTACACTACTTTGCGGCATCACACTTTCCTCTTCAAGGAAAAACCAACGCATGCTCAAGAGGTAGCAATCTACTTTTCCCTTGCATTTATTTTCAGATCTATTAAACCAAAAACCCAAAAATACCTTGCTGCAATTTATCCTTATTTATTTTATTTGGCATTCGATCTATCAATATCTAAAAATTTACCTCACGCCCGTTTCCCTATCTTGAACCGCCATACCCCGGAAGGGATTGACAACCCCTTTAACACGTCGGGTTGCAAGAAGTTGTTATTTCTGTGCAGGTGTTGTTTACGTTGTGTTGCTTGGTTCTCCTACTGGTTCGATAACCTTGGTTTCACATCTGAGGGAAGTACCTACCACCGCTGTGCTGCATCATCCCTTCCTCTTTGGGGAAATACCAACGTAGCTTCAAGCGACAACAAGGACCCCATAATCTAGGACTCCCTCACCCAACGAGATAAAGGGGTTATCAATCCCTTCGCTGTTATTTGCAAAGTGAGGTCTAATATAGATGGATAAATGGCAAAGTAATATTTTTGGTATTTTTGGTTTATGGAGCGAAAAGTAAAAGATTACAAAGAAACTCAATCAGAAAATAAAATTGTAGATCGGAAACTTATATGATGGAAAGTAGACCCGAGGGGCATAGGTTTCACTAGAGGCTTCTCTCAAGATAGAAAATATTACGGTGGGTGAACAAATTACTGCCGAGCAATTGATAGAAAAGCGCAAAGTTATGACGATATCTAAGGAAATGATCATGAATATAAGCATCACATCCGTGTCAAGTAGACCGAAACGATTCTGTATCCACTACTATTACTCCACACATCGACCGCTATCTAGCATGCATCTAGAGTATTAAGTTCATAAAGAACGGAGTAACACATTAAGAAAGATGGAACGATGTAGAGGAATTAACTTAAGCAATATGATGAAAACCCCATCTTTTTATCCTCGATGGCAACTATACAATACGTGTCGATTCCCCTTTTGTCACTATGTAGCGACCCGACCTCAGACGGTCAAGCCTCTATGTATATGTGCCATCCCTAGATCGGTATGCTGGCACACACAGTACATCAATGTATATATCAAAGTGCAATCACATGTATAAATAACGTAAAACTGATATATACCTCATAAGTCTCAGCGGAAACAAATAATTGGGTGTGGAGTCCCATCAACGCCATCGGCAGGTTGAGTGTAGACCGTAACCCTGTACCGTACTATTACTCGTCGGAAGGAACATATCTGCAACATGAGACATTGCAGCCATGTAGACCAGTACATTGAATGTACCGGCAAGAGCACAATATGAGGAAAACAGATGATAAAACTATTCTATATGCAATATGGCTTTGTGGCTCTGTGTCTGATGTTTTTGCATAAAAGTTGGTTTTATTTTCCCTACAACAAAGGAATATCAGGAGTCTGTACTACGGAGTTTTTTGTCATGACATGATTTCCGCCAATCGATGTCCCATACCCAAATCATCATAAGTTGCCCACAATTAAATTATCAGTCCAGTGTTGAGAGTTCCGAGATAGATCCAAGTCCAGAGGCTCAAATTGTCCATAACCGGGGACATGGCTAATCGATTAGGCTTTTAACCCTCTGCAGAGGTTTGTACACTTTACCCGCAAGATTCAATCCCTCTCTTTACATTCTCACATTTCAGGGTGTTTGAGAACAAGATGACCGAAACATGGTCTTCCGAAGAGTTCCTCTGACCACTGTCCAGTGCTCATCCAATCCTATCATAGTTCTACATCTGCTAGCACCGTCCCAGCCAGAGTCACAACTAAGGTCAACCAAGCCAGAGCCCATAGTGACTTGCGGTTGCACAGGTAAGCTTCCGGGCATGAATTATTCTTCCGTCTCTTTGAGTCTGGGTGAAGCTTTCCGCAAGATGTCATGGCGCTTCTCCATGCATCCCGGCCAACCACTGGTTTCTCTAGGGTGCCCGTCAACCGTCCTTCACCCAGTAGTGTGTATTGAATTCTTGTCTCGAGTCTCAAAATCTTGAGGAGTCCTGAAGATGCAGTCCTTGACGGTGCCATCATGAAGTTGTCGTCATTGACGTAGAGTCCTCCTTCTTCACACCACTCTCATGCACTCATACCAAACCCCGTCTACTACAGCATAGCATTAAAACTATGTAACGTCCCGGGTTTGGTAACAGGGGGATGGGTTTCTACCTCATGCATTCTACTCAACTACAAGATTCAATAACACTGCTGGAGAGATTGTTGGAAGGGTGCTACTACATGCAAATAAAACATAGGTATGAAAAACATGGTCAAAGTGAACTTGCCTGGTATAACAATATTCAGCAAAGCGACATTAATTTCACAAGATTCTACATTAGTAGTGGGAGCAATCGGAGTACTAATAAAATCATTGTTGTTGGTGTTGGAAAAGTCACACAATTTGATATTCTCTTGAGCCATCATGACAAAGAAAGCAATTCAACACACGAGCACACAAAAAGCAAATGAAGAAGACGAATGAAAAAGGGGCGAAGAAAAGGCAAATCTTTTCGAAAATCATTTTAGAAGTGGGGGAGAGGACAATGAGAGGCGAATGGCAAATAATGTAATGCGAGGGATGAGAGTTTATGATGGGTACTTGGTATGTCTCGGCTTGGCGTAGATCTCCTCAGCAACGGCGCCAGAAATTCTTCTTGCTACCTCTTGAGCTTGCGTTGGTTTTTCCCTTGAAGAGGAAAGGGTGATGCAATAAAGTAGAGTAAGTATTTCCCTCAGTTTTGAGAACAAAGGTATCAATCCAGTAGGAGACAACGCACAAGCCACCGAATACCTGCACAAACAAACACCAACTTGCACTCAACACGATAAAGGGGATGTAAATCCCTTCACGATTATTTGCAAAGTGAGATCTGATATAGATTGATAAATGGTAAAGTAATATTTTTGGTATTTTTGGTATTTTTGGTTTATGAAACGGGGAGTAAAAGATTACAAAGAAAGTAAATTGGAAACTAAAATTGTAGACCGGAAACTTATATGATGGAAAGTAGACCCGGGGGCCATAGGTTTTACTAGAGGCTTCTCTCAAGATAGAAAATATTACGACGGGTGAACAAATTACTGCCGAGAAATTGATAGAAATGTGCAAAGTTATGATGATATCTAAGGCAATGATCATGAATATAAGCATCACATCCATGTCAAGTAGACCGAAATGATTCTGCATCTACTACTATTACTCTACACATTGACCGCTATCCAGCATGCATCTAGAGTATTAAGTTCATAAAGAATAGAGTAACGCATTAAGAAAGATGACATGATGTAGTGGAATTAACTCAAACAATATGATGAATACCCCATCTTTTTATCCTCAATGGCAACAATACAATACGTGTCGGTTCCCCTTCTGTCACTAGGATCGAGCACCGGAAGATTGAACCCAAAGCTAAGCACTTCTCCCATTGCAAGAAAAACAATCTAGTTGGCCAAACCAAATTGATAGTTTGAAGAGACTTGCAAAGATATCAAATCATGCATATAAGAATTCAGAGAAGATTCAAATAATATTCATAGATAAGCTGATCATAAATCCACAATTCATTGAATCTCGACAAACACAACGCAAAAGACTATTACATCGAATAAATCTCCAAGAATATCAAGGAGTACATGGTATTGAGAATCAAAGCGAGAGAAGAAGCCATCTGGCTACTAGCTATGGACCCGTAGGTCTATGGTAAACTACTCACGCTTCATCAGAGAGGTAATGGTGTTGACATAGAAGCCCTCTGTGATCGAATCTCCCTCCGACAGGACGTCAGAAAAGGCCCCTAGATGGGATCTCATGGGTACAGAAGGTTGTGGCGGTGGAAAAGTTGTTTCATGGCTCCCCTGGAAGGTTTTGGGATATTTGAGAATATATAGGCAGAAGAAATAGGTCGGTGGAGTCACGAGGGGCCCACAAGGGTGCAGGCGTGCCTCCCGGCCGTGTGGCCGCCTTGTGTCTTTCCTCACATGCACTCCAAGCGCTCTGGATGTCTTTTGGTCCAAGAAAAATCATCGCGAAAGTTTCATTCCGTTTGGACTCCGTTTGGAATTTCTTTTTTGTGAAACTCTTAAACAAGGAAGAAACAGGAACTGGCACTGGGCTCTAGGTTAATAGGTTAGTCCCAAAAATAATATAAAATAGCATATTAATGCATATAAAACATCCAAAACAGATAATATAATAGCATGGAACAATAAAAAATTATAGATACGTTGGAGACTTATCAGGAGCCAACCAAGAAAAAGAGAGTGAGGAAGAAGTCAGTCTAGGTGACCTTCAAACCCACCTCCATGAGGAGAGATGACATGCTAGAGGAAGAGGAAGAGGAAGCTACAAAACCTCCTCCTGCCAAGCAACAAAAGCTCATGGCAGATGCCATAAAGAGTGCATACCCCTCCAAGTCCAAGCATAGTGCACCAATTTCCAAGGCAAGAGAGAAGGAAATCAGAAACATCTCTGCTATCGAGAAGAACAAGGCCCTAGTGCCTGAAAGAGAAGTGGAAGGAGAGGATGCCCCAGCGCTCATGAAGCTAAGACCCAGATTGCCAGAGCATGATGATGCTCATCCAGTTGCTGAGAACATGAAGAAGAGAAAGACAAAGGTCTGAGGAAATGGATAGAGGCAGACCCCTACTCCATCAGAAGGAGGACTGCAGTTGATTACCGCTTTGAACCAAAGAGCAACAAGATTTTTATGAGACAATTTTGCTTGACAAGAAGCCCATTGTTAGTGACATGAAGTGGGTGGACTAGAAGTACATTGATCAACATGAGGAAAACTTCCCCCACGTTCATGAGAACTTTAGGACCATTGTTATTGATGCATTCATAGGGAAGAAGTTGACTTCATGGAATGATGAAATGATCATGCAATTCCACTCTACGGCTCACTTCTATCCAAATGGAAGAATAGCCTGGATGACTGAAGGAGTGAGGTACCAGTCTGGTGTGCTTGAGTGGGCCACATTCCTTGGTGTGCCCGAGGCTGATGAGAATGACATAAATATTTATGCTAAGATATAGATGGATCACAACTCCATGTCCAACACTATTATGAGGCATACCTTTATGCACAAGTCAGGTGGTGATAGGATGATTTGTGGTCACTCCATAAATATGTTGAATCATATTGATCAACATGAGAAGTTCAATATCATGGATCTTATTGTAGAAACTATCAAGAGGACAACTGCTGATCAGAAGAGGTCTTGTGGATTTGCCCCTCATATTCAGGTTCTTATGAACTCCAAGGGTGCAAACAAGAACATTCTGTTAGATTGTGAGCATTTACCACTTCAGCCAGAGCTTGAGGACAACAACATCACTATGGATCCTTCACATCCTACTTCATCTGTAGCTCATGCTAGTGCAGAGGCTGCAGGGGCTTCAGCACCTAGTGCCACCTCAGCTCCATTTCTCAAGACTAAGACTGACCAGATGCAATATCTCATTAGATCTACTTAGAGGATCTAGTGGAGCTTGGCCGGCCTTACGGAGAACCAGAATCGTCTTGAGAGGATTTTAGAAGCAAAATTTTATGATCTGGGTGTCAAGATGACAAAAGTTTAGTCCACAATTGAGAGTCTCGAGAAGGAAGTGGATGAAGCCAAGGCACGACACTTCAGTGATGATGAGGAAACCCCTAGTGATGGCATTCGTACAACTACTCACTTTAGGACTATGCCCAAATCAGCTACAGTTCCAACACCTTCCAGAGCCACAGTCTCTGCTCCAGTAGCTACACCTTCGGTTACCCCCTCAGTGCCCCCTAGCGTTTTCACTCCTCCGGTCCAGCAGACATCGTCTAAAGCAGTTGCAGATGCACTCATCTCCGCTCTGACATTGACGCACACCAACGCTCTAGGAGCTTTAGGAGATCAAGCCTAGAGATGTTTAGCTCCAACTTATTTGAACTTCTTAGTACTTGCTTCCAAGGGAGGGAGGATTTGTATAGATCATAGGGCTTCAAGTGAGCGGAGTGCTTTGCTTTTTCTCACTTGGTTTTTCTTTGAGTTCTTTCTACAATTTGGTTCCTGGTACTTTGAGATACTTTTGTGTGATGCTTGTAGGAGACTATGTTATCGTGTGCTTGATCACACCATATGTTAATTCTATGCTTGCTTGGATATTCATTTAATATGCTCTTGTATGATCATTCACTTGTTTGCTTGGTGATGAGTGCTAATTATTTTCAAATCTTATCATTCTGAGTGCTCCACCAATATGTATGTGACATGCAAGAGTAATCCATGGAACCTAATCGATTGTGCATTTGCATTCAAATGCAATTTTCAATAATGCACAAATTTAGGGGGAGCTCTTGCTTATCACATACTTCTAAAAAGCGACGATGCATTTCATTCCTCATATCATTTGTTGAAGCTTTGATCTATTACCAAAAAGGGGAGATTGAAAGTGCAACTAATCCTTGGGTGGTTTTGGTAATTAACAACAACATATATGTCATTGATCTAATGAACATTGATGATAGATTTCAGAAAAGATCAATGGTTGGCATGTCATGGACAAATGGATGTGGACCCCTGAAAATATGAAGGACAAGAATTGGCTACCCGAAGACTCTGCATTTTTGGTTTAGTGATCCAAGATCACATTGAGTCCCTTAAGAAAGCCAATACTATTAAAAGGGGATGAGGTATTGTTGATGAGGTTGTTGCTCAATGTGCTAAGTGATATTGCTCCAAAAACCATCAATCACTTTCCCATTATCACATATGTCCAAACCCTAAATCCTCATTTCGGCCCCACAGATACTATCCACTCCGGACCCACCGAGATGACCATTCTACTGCCACAGCCAAAACTCAAACATTTCAGTCTGACCGAATTGGTTCTCGGTCGCACCGAGAAGGCCTTGCCAAGTTTTTGTGATGAAGTCACTTTGTTTTGGAATCACCTAGACAAAATGATCAGAATTACCGAGACGCGGTTCTGCCCTAGCCATTGCACTTCAGTCTCACCGAGATGGTATAGTCGGTCACACTGAAAACACTAACGATCAAGTCTTTTGCACCAGTCAGTCTCACTGAAATTTTCATATATGTGCCACCGAGTTGGGTCAAAGACTTATAACGGTTGGATTTTTGGTGCTGCCTATTTATACCCCTCCACTAACACTTACTCTTAAAAAGAGATCCTTCAGAACGAAACATAACTTTCTGTTGGGGAACGTAGTAATTTCAAAAAAATTCCTACGCACACGCAAGATCATGGTGATCCATAGCAACGAGGGGAGAGTGTGATCTATGTACCCTTGTAGATCGACAACGGAAGCGTTTGGTTGATGTAGTCGTACGTCTTCACGGCCCGACCGATCAAGCACCGAAACTACGGCACCTCCGAGTTTTAGCACATGTTCAGCTCGATGACGATCCCCGGACTCCAATCCAGCAAAGTGTCGGGGAAGAGTTCCGTCAGCACGACGGCGTGGTGACGATCTTGATGTACTACTGTCGCAGGGCTTCTCCTAAGCACCGCTACAATATTATCGAGGACTATGGTGGCTGGGGGCGCCGCACACAACTAAGAATAAGATCACGTGGATCAACTTGTGTGTCTTTGGGGTTCCCCTGCCTCAGTATATCAAGGACCAAGGGGGGTGCGGCCGGCCTAGGAGAGGCGCGCCAGGAGAGTCCTACTCCCTCTGGGAGTAGGATCCCCCCCCCCCCCAATCCTAGTTGGAATAGGATTCGCGGAGGGGGGAAAAGAGAGAGGGTGGACGGCCCCCTCTCCTTGTCCTATTCGGACCAAGGGAGGGAGGGGCGCGCGGCCCACTTTGGGCAGCCCCTTCTCTTTTCCACTAAGGCCCACTATGGCCCATATAGCTCCCGGGGGGTTCCGGTAACCTCCCGGTACTCCGGTAAAATCCCGACTTTACCCGGAACACTTCCGATATCCAAACATAGGCTTCCAATATATCAATCTTTATGTCTCGACCATTTCGAGACTCCTCGTCATGTCCGTGATCACATCCGGGACTCTGAACAAACTTCGGTACATCAAAATGCATAAAATCATAATATAACTGTCATCGTAACCTTAAGCGTGCAGACCCTACGGGTTCGAGAACAATGTAGACATGACCGAGACACGTCTTCGGTCAATAACCAATAGCGGAACCTGGATGCTCATATTGGCTCCTACATATTCTACGAAGATCTTTATCGGTCAGATCGCATAACAACATACGTTGTTCCCTTTGTCATCGGTATGTTACTTGCCCGAGATTCGATCGTCGGTATTCCAATACCTAGTTCAATCTCGTTACCGGAAAGTCTCTTTACTCATTCTGTAATACATCATCCCGCAACTAACTCATTAGTTGCAATGCTTGCAAGGCTTAAGTGATGTGCATTACCGAGAGGGCCCAGAGATACCTCTCCGACAATCGGAGTGACAAATCCTAATCTCGAAATACGCCAACCCAACATGTACCTTTGGAGACACCTGTAGATCTCCTTTATAATCTTTGATTAACGAGCTAGTCAAGTAGAGGCATACTAGTGACACTTTGTTTGTCTATGTATTCACACATGTATTATGTTTCCGGTTAATACAATTCTAGCATGAATAATAAACATTTACCATGATATAAGGAAATAAATAGTAACTTTATTATTGCCTCTAGGGCATATTTCCTTCAGTCTCCCACTTGCACTAGAGTCAATAATCTAGATTACACAGTAATGATTCTAACACCCATGGAGCCTTGGTGTTGATCATGTTTTGCTCGTGGAAGAGGCTTAGTCAACGGGTCTGCAACATTCAAATCCGTATGTATCTTGCAAATCTCTATGTCTCCCACCTGGACTAGATCCCGGATGGAATTGAAGCGTCTCTTGATGTGCTTGGTTCTCTTGTGAAATCTGGATTCCTTTGCCAAGGCAATTGCACCAGTATTGTCACAAAAGATTTTCATTGGACCCGATGCACTAGGTATGACACCTAGATCGGATATGAACTCCTTCATCCAGACTCCTTCATTTGCTGCTTCTGAAGCAGCTATGTACTCCGCTTCACATGTAGATCCCACTACAACGCTTTGTTTAGAACTGCACCAACTGACAGCTCCACCGTTTAATGTAAACACGTATCCAGTTTGCGATTTAGAATCATCCGGATCAGTGTCAAAGCTTGCATCAACGTAACCTTTTATGATGAGCTCTTTGTCATCTCCATATATGAGAAACATATCCTTAGTCCTTTTCAGGTATTTCAGGATGTTCTTGACCGCTGTCCAGTGATCCACTCCTGGATTACTTTGGTACCTCCCTGCTAGACTTATAGCAAGGCACACATCAGATCTGGTACACAGCATTGCATACATGATAGAGCCTATGGTTGAAGCATAGGGAACATCTTTCATATTCTCTCTATCTTCTGCAGTGGTCGGGCATTGAGTCTTACTCAACTTCACACCTTGTAACACAGGCAAGAACCCTTTCTTTGCTTGATCCATTTTGAACTTCTTCAAAACTTTGTCAAGGTATGTGGTTTGTGAAAGTCCAATTAAGCGTCTTGATCTATCTCTATAGATTTTAATGCCTAATATGTAAGCAGCTTCACCGAGGTCTTTCATTGAAAAACTCTTATTCAAGTATCCCTTTATGCTATCCAGAAATTCTACATCATTTCCAATTAGTAATATGTCATCCACATATAATATCAGAAATGCTACAGAGCTCTCACTCACTTTCTTGTAAATACAGGCTTCTCCAAAAGTCTGTAAAAAACCAAATGCTTTGATCACACTATCAAAACGTTTATTCCAACTCCGAGAGGCTTGCACCAGTCCATAAATGGATCGCTGGAGCTTGCACACTTTGTTAGCTCCCTTTGGATCGACAAAACCTTCTGGTTGCATCATATACAACTCTTCTTCCAGAAATCCATTCAGGAATGCAGTTTTGACATCCATCTGCCATATTTCATAATCATAAAATGCGGCAATTGCTAACATGATTCGGACAGACTTAAGCATCGCTACGGGTGAGAAGGTCTCATCATCGTCAATCCCTTGAACTTGCCGAAAACCTTTTGCGACAAGTCGAGCTTTGTAGACAGTAATATTACCGTCAGCGTCAGTCTTCTTCTTAAAGATCCATTTACTCTCAATTGCTTGCCGATCATCGGGCAAGTCAACCAAAGTCCACACTTTGTTCTCATACATGGATCCCATCTCAGATTTCATGGCTTCGAGCCATTTTGCGGAATCTGGGCTCACCATCGCTTCTTCATAGTTCGTAGGTTCATCATGATCTAGTAGCATGACTTGCAGAACAGGATTACCGTACCACTCTGGCGCGGATCTTACTCTGGTTGATCTACGAGGTTCAGTAGTATCTTGTTCTAAAGTTTCATGATCATCATCATTAGCTTCCTCACTCACTGGTGCAAGTGTCACAAAAACAGTTTTCTGGGATGCACTACTTTCCAATAAGGGAGCAGGTACAGTTACCTCATCAAGTTCTACTTTCCTCCCACTCACTTCTTTCGAGAGAAACTCCATCTCTAGAAAGTTTCCAAACTTAGCAACAAAAGTCTTGCCTTCGGATCTGTGATAGAAGGTGTATCCAATAGTCTCCTTTGGATATCCTATGAAGACACATTTCTCCGATTTGGGTTCGAGCTTATCAGGTTGAAGCTTTTTCACATAAGCATCGCAGCCACAAACTTTCAGAAACGACAACTTTGGTTTCTTGCCAAACCACAGTTCATAAGGCGTCGTCTCAATGGATTTTGATGGTGCCCTATTTAACGTGAATGCGGCCGTCTCTAGAGCGTATCCCCAAAATGATAGTGGTAAATCAGTGAGAGACATCATAGATCGCACCATATCTAGAAAAGTATGATTATGACGTTCAGACACACCATTGCGCTGTGGTGTTCCGGGTGGCGTGAGTTGCGAAACTATTCCGCATTGTTTCAAATGTACACCAAACTCGTAACTCAAACATTCTCCTCCACGATCAGATCGTAGAAATTTTATTTTCTTGTTACGATGATTTTCAACTTCACTCTGAAATTCTTTGAACTTTTCAAAGGTTTCAGACTTATGTTTCATTAAGTAGATATACCCATATCTGCTTAAGTCATCTGTGAAGGTGACAAAATAACGATATCCACCACGAGCCTCAATATTCATCGGGCCACATACATCTGTATGTATGATTTCCAACAAATCTTTTGCTCTCTCCATAGTACCGGAGAACGGTGTTTTAGTCATCTTGCCCATGAGGCACGGTTCGCAAGTACCAAGTGATTCATAATCAAGTGGTTCTAAAAGTCCATTAGTATGGAGTTTCTTCATGCGCTTTACACCGATATGACCTAAACGGCGGTGCCACAAATAAGTTGCACTATCATTATCAACTCTGCATCTTTTGGCTTCAACACTATGAATATGTGTGTCACTACTATCGAGATTTAATAAAAATAGACCACTCTTTAAGGGTGCATGACCATAAAAGATATTACTCATATAAATAGAACAACCATTATTCTCAGATTTAAACGAATAACCGTCTCGCATCAAACAAGATCCAGATATAATGTTCATGCTTAACGCTGGCACCAAATAACAATTATTTAGGTCTAATATTAATCCTGAAGGTAGATGTAGAGGTAGCGTGCTGACTGCGATCACATCGACTTTGGAACCATTTCCCACGCGCATCGTCACCTCGTCCTTAGCCAATCTCCACTTAGTCCGTAGTCCCTATTTCGAGTTGCAAATATTAGCAACAGAACCAGTATCAAATACCCAGGTGCTACTGCAAGCATTAGTAAGGTACACATCAATAACATGTATATCACATATACCTTTGTTCACCTTGCCATCCTTCTTATCCGCCAAATACTTGGGGCAGTTCCGCTTCCAGTGACCAGTCTGCTTGCAGTAGAAGCACTCAGTTTCAGGCTTAGGTCCAGGTTTGGGTTTCTTCTCTTGAGTAGCAACTTGCTTGCTGTTCTTTTTGAAGTTCCCCTTCTTCTTCCCTTTGCCCTTTTTCTTGAAACTAATGGTCTTGTTGACCATCAACACTTGATGCTCCTTCTTGATTTCTACCTCCGCAGCTTTCAGCATTGCAAAGAGCTCGGGAATAGTCTTATTCATCCCTTGCATATTATAGTTCATCACGAAGCTTTTGTAGCTTGGTGGCAGTGATTGGAGAATTCTGTCAATGACGCAATCATCTGGAAGATTAACTCCTAATTGAATCAAGTGATTATTATTCCCAGACATTTTGAGTATATGCTCACTGATAGAACTGTTCTCCTCCATCTTGCAGCTATAGAACTTATTGGAGACTTCATATCTCTCAATCCGGGCATTTGCTTGAAATATTAACTTCAACTCCTGAAACATCTCATATGCTCCATGACGTTCAAAACGTCGTTGAAGTCCCGATTCTAAGCCGTAAAGCATGGCACACTGAACTATTAAGTAGTCATCAGCTTTGCTCTGCCAGATGTTCATAACATCCGGCGTTGCTCCAGCAGCAGGCCTGGCACCCAGCGGTGCTTCCAGGACGTAATTCTTCTGTGCAGCAATGAGGATAATCCTCAAGTTACGGACCCAGTCCGTGTAATTGCTACCATCATCTTTCAACTTTGCTTTCTCAAGGAACGCATTAAAATTCAACAGAACAACAACACGAGCCATCTATCTACAAACAAGCATAAACAAGCAAGATACTTATCAGGTACTAAGTTTCATGATAAATTTAAGTTCAGTTAATTTACTTAAAGAAATCCCACTTAGATAGACATCCCTCTAATCCTCTAAGTGATTACGTGATCCAAATCAACTAAACCATGTCCGATCATCACGTGAGATGGAGTAGTTTCATTGGTGAACATCACTATGTTGATCATATCTACTATATGATTCACGCTCGACCTTTCGGTCTCTGTGTTCCGAGGCCATATCTGTATATGCTTGGCTCGTCAAGTTTAACCTGAGTATTCCGCGTGTGCAACTGTTTTGCACCCGTTGTATTTGAACGTAGAGCCTATCACACCCGATCATCACGTGGTGTCTCAGCACGAAGAACTTTCGCAATGGTGCATACTCAGGGAGAACACTTCTTGATAATTAGTGAGAGATCATCTTATAATGCTACCGTCAATCAAAGCAAGATAAGATGCATAAAAGATAAACATCACATGCAATCAATAAAAGTGATATGATATGGCCATCATCATCTTGTGCTTGTGATCTCCATCTTCGAAGCACCGTCGTGATCACCATCGTCACCGGCGTGACACCTTGATCTCCATCGTAGCATCGTTGTCGTCTCGCCAAGCTTGTGCTTCCACGACTATCGCTACCGCTTAGTGATAAAGTAAAGCATTACATCGCGATTGCATTGCATACAATAAAGCGACAACCATATGGCTCCTGCCAGTTGCCGATAACTTGGTTACAAAACATGATCATCTCATACAATAAAAATCAGCATCATGTCTTGACCATACCACATCACAACATGCCCTGCAAAAACAAGTTAGACGTCCTCTACTTTGTTGTTGCAAGTTTTACGTGGCTGCTACGGGCTTAAGCAAGAACCAATCTTACCTACGCATCAAAACCACAACGATAGTTTGTCAAGTTGGTGTTGTTTTAACCTTCTCAAGGACCGGGCGTAGCCACACTCGATTCAACTAAAGTTGGAGAAACTGTCACCCGCAAGCCACCTCTGTGCAAAGCACGTCGGGAGAACCGGTCTCTCGTAAGCGTATGCGTAATGTCGGTCCGGGCCGCTTCGTCCAACAATACCGCCGAACCAAAGTATGACATGCTGGTAAGCAGTATGACTTATATCGCCCACAACTCACTTGTGTTCTACTCGTGCACATAACATCAACATGTAAAACCTAGGCTCGGATGCCACTGTTGGGGAACGTAGTAATTTGAAAAAAAATCCTACGCACACGCAAGATCATGGTGATGCATAGAAACAAGGGGAGAGTGTGATCTACGTACCCTTGTAGATCGACAACAAAAGCGTTTGGTTGATGTAGTCGTACATCTTCACGGCCCGACCGATCAAGCACCGAAACTACGGCACCTCCGAGTTTTAGCACACGTTCAGCTCGATGACGATCCCCGGACTCCGATCCAGCAAAGTGTCGGGGAAGAGTTCCGCCAGCACGACGTCGTGGTGACGGTCTTGATGTACTACTGTCGTAGGGCTTCGCCTAAGCACCGCTACAATATTATCGAGGACTATGGTGGCTGGGGGCGCCGCACACGGCTAAGAATAAGATCACGTGGATCAACTTGTGTGTCTCTGGGGTTCCCCTGCCTCAGTATATCAAGGACCAAGGGGGGGTGCGGCCAGCCTAGGAGAGGCGCGCCAGGAGAGTCCTACTCCCTCTGGGAGTAGGATTCCCCCCCCCCCAATCCTAGTTGGAATAGGATTCGCGGAGGGGGGAAAAGAGAGAGGGTGGCCGGCCCCCTCTCCTTGTCCTATTCGGACCAAGGGAGGGGAGGGGCGTGCGGCCCACTTTGGGCAGCCCCTTCTCTTTTCCACTAAGGCCCACTATGGCCCATATAGCTCCTGGGGGGTTCCAGTAACCTCCCGGTACTCCGGTAAAATCCCAATTTTACCCGGAACACTTCCGATATCCAAACATAGGCTTCCAATATATCAATCTTTATGTCTCGACCATTTTGAGACTCCTCGTCATATCCGTGATCACATCCGGGACTTGGAACAAACTTTGGTACATCAAAGTGCATAAACTCATAATATAACTGTCATCGTAACCTTAAGCGTGCGGACCCTACGGGTTCGAGAACAATGTAGACATGACCGAGACATGTCTCCGGTCAATAACCAATAGTGGAACCTGGATGCTCATATTGGCTCCTACATATTCTACGAAGATCATTATCGGTTAGACCGCATAACAACATACATTGTTCCCTTTGTCATCGATATGTTACTTGCCCGAGATTTGATCGTCGGTATTCCAATACCTAGTTCAATCTCGTTACGGGCAAGTCTCTTTACTCGTTCTGTAATACATCATCCCGCAACTAACTCATTAGTTGCAATGCTTGCAAGGCTTAAGTGATGTGCATTACCGAGAGGGCCCAGAGATACCTCTCCGACAATCGGAGTGACAAATCCTAATCTCGAAATACGCCAACCCAACATGTACCTTTGGAGAGACCTGTAGAGCTCCTTTATAATCACCCAGTTACGTTGTGACGTTTGGTAGCACACAAAGTGTTCCTCCGGCAAACGGGAGTTGCATAATCTCATAGTCATAGGAACATGTATAAGTCATGAAGAAAGCAATAGCAACATACTAAACGATCGGGTTCTAAGCTAATGGAATGGGTCATGTCAATCAGATCTTTCACTTAATGATGTGTCCCGTTAATCAAATAACAACTCATTGTTCATGGTTAGGAAACATAACCATCTTTGATT